>NC_044196.1:18840195-19140195 GCF_900880675.1 Sparus aurata | reverse complement strand
CTCTATAATTTTTATACTTTATACTTATATACTTTATAATCCAAGTATTTGGAAGCCACGAGATCCCAGATTGATTTGAAAAAATGAAAAAAAATTCATATCAATTTGGATGACACCTACCGAGCAGTATGGAGCCATTTTATATATATATATATATATATATATATATATATATATATATATATGTTGGTTGAAATGCATGGTAAATGCGGAAATGCTGGCTCGCTGCAAAGCCCCAGATGTTTTTTGTGGACCAAGAAACTTCAATTGGCACGAGGATGAGTAGATAATGTCCAAATTTTCATTTTGGAGGGAACTTATCCTTTTAAACATGGATATATATGTAAATATACAAATGCACATTTTTCTACCATTGGTGCTTTTGGTGCATTTTGCTCATAACCCTCACATATTGTTTGACTTAAGTTACATTTTGTGACAGTGAAGTCTGAAAACATGTTTTACTTTTTACAGGGAACTTGTATGGCAACTTTGCGTGACAAGATTTACAAAATGTCTGATCTCCTGTACCTTCACACTGAGGACACTCCCACAACAGATATGACTTTTCCATCAGCGTAATCTTGACATTTCAATGGCTGCAGAGCAATAAATAATTCACGATTAAGTCGTGTCATAAATATATCATGGAGACCTTTGAGTCTTGTAGAAGGACACGTGTTAATCATTGGATATTAGAGTTTGGATCAGCAACCGGGAAGTTTGAATCCTCTCCCGCTCTTAACTGCGTGGATGTCACTGCCTGCTGGGACGAGTGACTGAAACTCGACTCAGGATTCACAAATATTTGGTTTGAGAGATAACAGAATGAACACACACACGCACACAAGAATACAAATGTGTGCCAGATTTAGGCACAAACACACACACCATACCTCCAGATTTCACTTGCGTTCAAAAGACTTAAAATCACTCGTGATGCATCGTTCTTGCTTGATACATGAGAAAACGTTCACCTATGTGCTTAACTTTTCAGATGCTCTGCCCGAGCTCGTCTGCTATCAGGGCCGGGGGCAAGGGTTGCTGTGGAACAGGTTGCTGTGGCAACCGCTGCAGGGTGAGTAAAGTAATTTAAGAGACTGACATTAATACGTCAACACAGGGACTGGACTGATAATGATGGGTGGAAAAAGGCAAAGGTGAGGGCGATGTCTTGCCAAAGACGGAAGCACAAACTTGAATCAAGTGTATTTAATCGACAAAACGACACCCCCTCATCCTGCCTTAGCTCTCTTGCTTAGTTTTTGCTTAATTCCTTGATGCCTATGGAATCATGATTATGTTTTCTGACCCCATAAACACTTAACAATGGAGCCAAGAGAGCCTAATATTTCTATCTGGCATGAATTTAGACTACACCGAATACATAAAAAAAAGGTATTTATTAGTTTGACTGTGGGAAAGTGGTGAAAACAGTTATGTTCTTTACTTTTTCTAACTATTTCTTTAACCAAATCACACTCAAAGTGCAATTTTTTAGTTTAAGTATTTAATCGTTAATACAATAAGCAACATAAGTGTGAATGTCTTTCGTGAAAGTCTTAACACACTACTTGTTTATCCAGGAGCATTTAAAGACAAAGTTTGCTCATTCGGAATAAAGATAGCTCAATATAGGACTGGGCTTAGAGGATATAAAGTCTCCTATGATGATAATAATATAATATCGATATATTGGCCAGACCTAGCTCAATATCAACCCGACCTAAATGAGCAAACTCTGTCTGCTGAGAAAAAACACCCACTGTGTTGAAAGCACAAAAAAAGTCCTGCGTGTCTCAATATATTCTGATAAAGTCAGCGAAAAGAACCCCAATCATATCATATCATGTCATCAAACCCTCTAAATATAAGCAAAGCAATAGTGCTTCACCACTGTATTGCATTAAATCATATGCCACTTATATGTTGTTGAAAACAGAATATCAAATCTTTTCATGAATGAAGCCGGGCTGCATGGAGGTGTGTTCGTGTCTGTCTTAAAGGTCCAATTTGTAAGATTCATAACAGGTCAAATGACCTTTAAGTCACATCAGGTTGGGTTAAAGGTATACATAGGCCTACTTTAGACAAGAAAACAAAAATAAACTAGTTAAAAAAAAAAGATAACAAGAAGATAGCAAAATAATAACACAGTATATTCTTGTCTTTCTTTCAGATGCTGAACTCTGTGTTCTGCTCTGGATTCGGTCTGGTTGGATCGATCTACTGCATCGGTGTGGCCTCAGCCGGTCTGGCTGACGGGCCTAAGTGTCAGGTGCTGGGTTCCTGGATATACCCCTTTGAAGAGGAGTGAGTGTTTCTGCAGCAATCGCTTACGTGTATTTAAATGTATTTTCTTCTGAGCACGTAGGCGATGTCGCCACAGATAGCGGCCTGCCATGTATTGTTCTAACCCTTCCTCATTTTTCTCAGACGTGTGTCTGCACTTCACTCTTACCTCTTACTATCATCATCGTTTTTTGGAGCAGCTGACAAGTTTCAGTTCTTAGTTGTAAAAATAAAAAAAAATGCAATATTTTTTAAAATCCAGTAGGTGGCAGAGTGAACCAGCTGTTCGTGGAAGCGTGAGCCTGGTAAATCAGAATAAGCTTACCCCATTTAAATCTTTTAATGTAAGGGAACTTTTTTTTTAGCTTGATCGTCGGCTATATTCAGCTTAAGATTAAAATTCTTGCCTTTTCTAGTTGAAGAACAGTTGCTCTGTTTAAATCCTAGATGGCCCCGAAACAATATGACTTAAAATAAAAACAAGATCAGCACTAAATGAAGCGTTTCACTAAATGAAACTGCTCAGGCAGTTAAAACTGAATCACCTGACAAAGGCCCATGAGAAGACTGGGACAATTGTTGATAAATATGATCATGCGGTTAATATTTAGGCTTCTGTTTTGCATAAGCAGCAGTTCAAATGGCACCAATGTTTACAGGGAGAGGGAACCAAGTCTGATTACACAATGCATTTTGGGTTATTAATATGAAAACTCAGATTGTCCTTCCTCCAGCAAAACTCAATTTCCCCTTTTTTTGTGTTTCTGTTTTTCAATGTGAGGTTCTGCAATCCAGTTTACTTTCTATGTTACTTTGCACAGTGAATGCACTTGACTTAGTCATCCAATATCTCCTTGTTTATAGGATTATTGTAAATTGTATTGTAAACAACTCATTTAATTTATCTTATTTTGGTCTTCTTAGTGTTGTTATCTCTTTTTTAGCATCTGACGTTATATTGTTTTGTCTGCAACATATTATGGTGCCAACCTGGCCAGGTCTCCCTCGCAGAGGAGTTATAACTTCAAAGGCTCTTGATAAAGGTTCGATCAATTAGAAGACAGTGCTTGAATGGCACTCAGTAGAGGCAACAGTCACCTTTAACTTAATTAAACTAAATCCAATATCACATAAAACATTAAATCCACTAGATGCAGATTTTAATTAGGATCTGCTTCCAATTGTACTCGCTCATAGATAACACTACCTTAAATGCAACACTGTGACCATCTTAGCTCTGTTACCAGGATCCATGCATTATTCTCTAAGAAATTAATGAAGATGTTGAAAATCTCACAATGTTAAAGAAAGAGAGAAAACATTCATCACTCCATCCCTTTATCCTTTATCTTTATATGCATCAAAAGTTAATGTGCTCTATTCTGGGCTGAGACCCATCCTTAATCAATTTTTGTGGAAATCTAATTAGTCGTTTTTGTGTAATCTTCCTGGCCAACCAACCAACCAACCGACCAACCAATCAATCAACCAACCAACAAACTGACTAACCAACCAACCAATCAATCAACCAACCAACTGAAAAACCAACGGACAGGGTCGATTATGTTAATTGGAGTTAATTTCAACCTAATTATAGGCGTAAATACTCAAAATATTAACCAATAATGGAAACTAATGTTCGTATCTGTCTCTTGGCTGTGTCTATCAGTGCAATATTTTCGATGTCATGAAAAAGTAATACAAAAGTATTCAGATTACATTTTATGTAATCCATTGGGTTATGTTACCAGTTACAAAAAAATGTCAAAATGTCATTTGTATTCAGTAACTGACTACATTCTCTCTCTGTAAACAGTTAATGTCAAATTTCTCCAACAAAACTCTTGATAGGATCAAGACCTTCTCCCTCAGTTCCTTCTTTTCTATTTTCCATGTGCTTTCTTTCTCCACTGCTCACTTGTTCCATTCGCCGTCTTACTGACACATTTTTCCTCAACTCAGTCATCACACTTTTTCTTCCTGCACCCCAAACTTGGCTTGCTGTACACATATTTTCATTAATGCTGTGTTGTGTTTGTCTTGGACATTGCTTATGCTCCACTGCTGTTCTTCCTTGCAGGGCTAGTTCCAACTACATTGGGAACCAGTCTCTGTGGTCAATCTGCGAGTACCCTAAAAATGCAGTGATGTGGCACGTCGTCCTGTTCTTCATTCTGCTGGCCATGGGGTTGATACAGGCGGTGCTTTGCGGCATCCAGGTGGTCAATGGCGTCTTGGGATGCCTCTGCGGGGACTGTCGTGAGAGCAAAGATGTAGGTCAACAAATCCTGAAACTCTAAAAAACAGAGTTAGGAGTGGATGCAAACAAATCTTAGTAATGACACAATACGTGCTGAGGTATTTCTGAGCAGGGGAAGTTGTGAAAGCTACATGGGGGGATATGGAGTGCCAATAAAAGAGGGAAACAATAAAGACTGAAACAACTTGATCAAACTCCACAAATCCAACGTGAAGCAACATTTTCTGTACTAACTGGTTTGGTTGCTGAGAGCCAGCTATGTTTAGTAGCCTAGAATGACTTGGCCTTTCAGCAGATTCCATCTGTGTTGCTTTAGCGCTGTTATGATTGCAATTCTGGTTTTCTATCAGCTCTGCCACTGATGGAAAACAGAAAAGGGGAAAAGCTTTTGTGGATTTGATAGCTTACTGTGTTGATAGATAACATGGGTGCAGTGCAGATGGTAGAGGGCTGGGATTGTAAGAGTTGTGTGATAAAACAGGATAATGGATCGGTGCTCATTTAAAAGCATGGTTTTGGGACATTATGAGACCATATTGTGTCATTTTTCCACTGTATTATGGACTAAAAAACTAGATACAGAACAAGTGTATCTATATGTATAGTAGTGAACAGCAGAGGTGTTGGTCATTGGATTTTGTTAACTTGGACAGAACAGGCTAGCCGTTTCGTCTTGTTTTACTTAGCTAGCCAACTGGCTACTGGCCATAGAAATAGCTTAGCCCTTCAAACTAGAGTAACTTCCTCACCCAAAACTTGGCAAGAAAGTGAAAGGAATCATATATTATTTTTATCCTCTTACTAAAGGGATAAAGGCTATGCTAACTGGCCCAGAGACCTTGTGCTTCGCTAGGCTAACCAGCAGCTGGTTTAACCTAGCTTAAATTAGTTCATCTATTCATGTCGCTCTGGAAAAGAAAGCAATTTGTCATATTTCCCAAAATGTCCAACTATTCTTTCAAGGAATTAACTTTTGTTTCAGTGCAACTAACTGAAGGCTAAAACCCCAAAGTCAGACGTAGAGATTTAAGGCTAAAACCCCAGATGTCATCAAGATTCAACAGTCTGAGTTGCTTTAAATGTAAAACTGTATTTCTATTTGTATTCAGAATATACTCAGAATCATTCTGATGAGTTAGCACTATATGATGACCGGTTTGACTCTAAGTTACAATACATAAACTGGCAACTTAGGTAAACGGAAAAAGGTCATTTTTAATTTTGAACTTTTGAGCTCAAATATCTACCCAGGTTGAAAATTAAGCTCAGTTTTAGCACATGGTTGAACATATAGTGAGGGATGGGGAAAAAACAATTCTGCTGACGTGCATATGATCTTCACATGCACAGAAATGAGGGACATACATTGATTTGAAGACAAGGCCGTCATCCAAAACATGAATTATCAATGTACCACATTTCTTAGGAAAATACCAACACTTTTACATATGTATTGTACAAACTAATGTCTACTCATTGACACAATGCTCACATTTATTAACAGCTCTGTCAGTCATCTGACAGCTCGCTTCCTGTCCCAAACGCAACATAAACATGTGACTTCTGTCTTGTTTGCAGGATGACGGTGGATTGTGAAACTGAAGAAGATCACCCGGTTCTAACCCATCTTCCCAAGGGCTGGGAGGGATTTCTGTAATTCATTTGTTTCCCAAAGTTCATATCGAAATGCACCTCTCTGTAGAACATGTAGAGGATTTCTTTGGTTACTCTTAACTGATTTTGTCTCACACCTATCTTATGGCGTTTCGAGTCAAAGCCTTACTCCGTTATTGCATGTACTTGATTCTGGTTGTTGGTTTGCGTGTATTGACTGCCTGTCTTATTTGTGTTTGAGTTCTTCAGCGTAATTCTTAATAATTAGTTGTGTTGCTTTTATGTACCTATATATTAAATATACAGTATATATTTTTGTATGCTGTATATCAGGTGAATGTGACAACACAATAAGCTGATGAGCTGATGAATTAGAAAAAAAAAAATGTATTAAGTATTATAATTGGTGTGTGCATAATAAGTGAAACTCCTGATTAAAAACTTATTGTCTGGCAGTTTTTGTGTGAACTTTGATGCAGTTCTTCGTGAATTACTTATCTCAAAAAAACCAAAAAAAAACCCACAAGTAAATTTACTGAAATGTGTACACCAGCTCTGTCCTTCTCAAACACTGATCATCCGGTAGAATAAGTTCTGCACAACCCCACTGTGATCTCTGTCAGTTACACACCTCATGCTGTGCCCATGCAGCCGCAGACAGCCAGATCTAACAGGATTATTGTGCGTGGAGACGGGGCCAAAGGTCAGAGCGCCCCCTGTGTAGACTGTGCAGACTGCAGCTGCATAAACAGTACACGATCTGGACCAGCGGCGCCTGTTAGCATAGGTGCAGGTTAAGCTTATAAGCTTTTGTTGCCATGGAGCTGATTCGTGGTAATTGTTACCTAACTTTAAAGTTAAAAGCCTGTTGCAGAGCTGCGCCCAGGTAAATATAGACACAGTCTCTCTTGAGAGAGACCAAATAACTTAAAGCTAAAGCCGAAGTCTCTGGCAGAGCAGATAACTGCATTTACATGTGCTTCAGTGTCCTAATTGCCTCATTAGTAAAGTTTTTTTTAAAAACTCATTTTCAGTAACACCCTGATTCCAATTCTTTGCTATTTTTTTTTTCAAGCTGCTCCTGTGTTCACATACTTTCTAGGACAGGGAGGGGGGAAATTATGTAGTTGTGGAAATAAGGCCTGTGCCCAACATCGTGACCATCTTAGCTCACTGATTGGCCAGTGCAGCATTCTTATATAATGCACAGCACAAAGCGAGGAAGGAGCATAAGTGAGAAGAATTCGGAATAAAAGAATGGCGGGGACAAAGGGAGGAAAACGGGAAGGGGGCCCAGTCTCGGCCACTTCTCATGCAAATCATAGCCCCTCCGAAAGAATCTAGAGTGGCAAAAGAAAGTGCTGTTAATGATGTGGAGGACAAACACTTGTGTAAGTGCACACATGCACCGAGGGAGGAAGGGAGGGAATGACATCATTAGAGCAAGCTGAAAAACAGTCATCGGAGCACAATATTCCTCTGTTATATTCGCCTTGTGCACTTGTTAAGACCCCGCGGTGAGCCCATTATTTAGAAATGTACCCCCTTTCCCAAAATCGAGCCCCCTCCTCTCCGCTTTTTCTTTTTTCAGGCTCGACTGGCAGAACAAAGAGGAGGCAAAAGGGAAAAACAGGGTGAGGACAAACTGAAAAGGCCAGTGTGGTCCAGGCTAGTGAAAACACTACATGGACAGAGCAGGCTGATGGTACAAATCGATCCGTGCAAAGCGATGCAGCATTTAAATTGAGCTAATATTTCTACAACTGCAGAGCTCATCTGTGGTTGAAATGTCCTCAGCGCACCAACAACCGCATGTAAAAGCAACAGTCATGCTGTAAGTGGCTCAGAGTCAGACACACGTAAGTGATAACTGAGCCGTGCGCGCCACCCAGTAATTATGTCAAGCACACGATGACCCAAGCAAAGCCGCAAAGAGGACAGTCAGGTACATTCAGCAAGTCTACAAACAGTGTGTTTACAACTCTGTCAGCACCTTTAAACGAAATATCTACCTTTTACTTAACTTTCTGACTATTCATTTGCACTTTCACACAAGTGTCTTCTTGTTTTCCGCATGCTCAATAGATAAATTGACTTGACCACACTGCGCTGGTATCCAGACAGCTAAAAAGGACATTTTATGGTAGGATGGCACAAGAAATCCTAAAAAAAAACACGAGGATGGAACCTCTTTTTCGGGTCTTTAACTGGTTGAGCTACCTGCTAATGTAACAGCTGCTTAAAGATGCTGTCAGCCGCTGTGTTACTGGTACTATTATCAGACAAACCCCTTGCACATGATATTTTACACTTGGACCAAATACTATTATCAACAAGACATAGCATCACTTGATTCTTTCTTCACCTAATTTGCGAAATTATGTAATGAATATACTTATTTTAACTAAAACTACAATCTATTCACAAACTAACCTAAGTAGGGTAGTTTTTTTCGCTTAAACTTAACCAAAACTCAGCCAACATTCCATAAACTCCTTATCTTGTTGTCAGGTACCAAGTTCTACAACAGACATACCTGTAACTAGCCAGCTAAAACCAAGAATGCCACAACGTTAGCTAGCTGGCGCGACCAAAGCAGCAAGCGTTAACGTTTGCTGCATATTTTTTTAGCATTGCTGTTATCATAAATGGTATGAATAATAGCAGTTATCAATAGTTAGTTATCAAACATTACAAAAAGAGGCAGTTAAATCCAATCAGTATCAAGAAAATACTCCAGCTAAACCCCTGCTAACAGTAAGCTTGCATAGCGCTAGCAAATTTTAACTAGCTGAGTTTTTCCCTCTGATTTTGTGCGGTGAAGCTACTTTTAAATCACAGTTTTAAAAGTATTGGGCGGTAAATTCATGTTTTAATTAACTTACGCTATTGATTTATTGATAGTGTTCATTATAGCTGGACGGACACGGGCTAGCTAGCTTTTAGGAAAGCTACTATGAAGTAGGCTAGGCGGTGCACTGTACATTTTCTTAAGCAAACTCATGCAAATTAACATCCGTACATTTCCCAAAGACTACATTCTGTTTCTGCAGTACTGATGTTTTTGGTCCAAAATAATCGACTAAAAAGTGAAGCAATTACAATACTTCTATTAAGCCCCGTTACCCAAATTTTAGGTTAGGATTGAACCTTTTGCAATGTCCAAGGTTGATATTTGCAGCAAATGTGGCATATCATGTTTACATTAAATGCCACTTTTCACATTAGGAGTTGGAGGAGATGGTGGCGGCATTATTCAAACCCGACAGGGATTATTTTTTCGGGGCACATGAAGGTGCCCAGACGTTTTCATGGCAATATAAACAGTTTTTAAACAAACGTAATGTTGCAACATAAAGAAATGTTGAGATGTCAATTATCCTGTGGTTTTGCAGAAACGTACTTAGCTAACATATGCTCTGGTGATTGGTTCAGGGTTAGGGTTAGGGTCTATTTTGCAGTGCCAGCCTGCCAAAAATAGTACACCCTTTTTTTTCAATCTCAATCCTTTCCTGTGAAGTAAAGCCACTCTGCTCTTTGCCCTCAGATGAGCTATTCCCTCCACACAGCATTATCAGCTGATTTGTACAGTATGTCGCATACAACCAAGATTAGACTCCTCCCCCTCCCGTGGACTTCAGGATTGATACAATCACTGAGAACAGTTAATGTGTCCGGGTTTCTCTCCATGATGTAAAAACAGAAGGAAACATGAGTTAAGTGACAAACAGAGAGAGGGAAGGAGGGAGGGAGCAGGCTGAGGATATTGGAGGAGGGTGACAGGGGATGGAACCAGCCCTGAGCGACCTCAGCCAGTCAGTCCCGGTCCCGGCTCGGCTGAGGCATGCCAACATCAACAGAAAATCAACAAACTCTGGGTGTGGGAATGTCTGGAGTGCTGAGGGGAGGGAACAAGACATTCGGGGTGGGGGACATCTGAACACTCACACAGAGAACTGGTTTGATCCTGCAACGACTTGATTTTAGTTAAGTTCATACAGTATTTTAATAGATCTCTGATTTTTATCTGGGAACATTCTTGATAGCAGGGCCGGGGGACACTTTAGGCAGATCGACATAAGTTCTGCAAGACTTTGGCTGTATAGCTGGAAAACTTCTTTTTTTTTTTTTTTTAAATCACTAAGAAACTATTAATTTGTTTTGAAGGCATGGAGGCAATTTAAAAATCAAATTAGCCCGGATTTAGATGCGATTAGATGGATGTGACCGCACACATGTACTCATAAACTCACGTACACTGACTGCACTAGCAAACCTAAGTTGTCTGACGCAATCTGACGAAACTACGCACAATACAAGAGAAATCCTCCTCAACTCGCCCGCAATTCAAATCTTAAGTGGCGTGAAATGATTAACGAGGGAGGACAGAGGAACATTTAGCGTTTAATGGATGCAATTAAGTAGCGCTTTTACAATTAGCCACCCATTGCTCACGCGCCCAAAAAACGATAGCAGCGAGTAAACAAGTTAGACAGCTTCATGTACAATGTTTTACATGCGTAAGGCATTTTTTTTGGCTGACCTCTGTTTACCTTGTGCTTTATGTAATAGTCAATAGAGAATGTAGAAGTGACAATTCATATGGGTAGAGAAAGCGTTCTTTCCTGGTGAGGCTGCCTGTCCAGTGTGCCTCGGAGGAAGTTGCTTCTTGAACAATCCTTATCCTCATCGTCAATATCACCCTGTTGTCCTAGTTATCCAATCAAGACACGCCCCTTATTCAATGATCATATAAAAAGGTCAAAGGGATGTTTTTTCTCTTGCTTTGAGCACTTTTGAGGACCCATAAAGTTTGAAAAAATTGTTAAAGTGAGACTACTGGATCGAGACTTGACGGTCAGGCGTTGCCCCGAAAAGGATTAAGTTGCAGCCATCGTGGACGTGTCACGGCTGCTTGCTGAGGCGATCTACTGGACCAAATCCCCCAAAACTTTTAGTAAGTATGAAGCATTTACACAGCAAAGTTTATAAGGGCCTCCATTTTCTGAGATTTTATAACATTTTCTTTATATTTGGGAAATTACTTTGCCCCAAACAACTTACATTCCCCACCCCCAAATTCACCCACTCATTGGGAGCATTTTTCTTCGTTTGCACATACAATAGGTGTTGACAAAGCGTTTTAATAGCTGTCTTTTACCTCAGAGTATTTTTAGGATGGACTACTTTCACCCCTACTCCTGCCTCTTGCTCTTTCTTTTTCTGTCTTCACCCTTCCTGCACGTTCGCAGCGCTGCTATTCCTGTCTCTCAGCCAGTGGAGCAGTGGCACTGAGGGATTCAATTACCAGTGGAGCAAAAAACTCACAAGGGGATGATGTCAGTATTATGACAATGTCGCTTTCCACTTGCCACCCAGTTGGTCCCCTGGCTACAAGTGTCTGATATCACGATGGGCACTTGAGGCCAATGGGACAGTGGGAGTGGTTCAGCTCCTGATATCTGAGCCTCCTGGTGGGCTCACAGGAAGCTAGTAATCACCCCTGGGCCACTGGCAGCCTGGCAGGGGCACTCGTCACCTTACAAGGAGAGGAACCAGTGTCTGAATGCGCCGGGGTGACACCGCCGAAGGCACCACTTGACGCACTGTGAAGGAATGACAGTAACCTCCGTGCACGATGGGAAGCCGCTGCAAAGAAAAGGGCTGTTGTCTAACACGCTTTCGTAATCCCAGAGGTTTAGTTTGTGAAACGAACAATGGGGAAGGTTAAATGTGGCGCAGATAAAGAGTCGAAAATCACTCTAAAAATGTAAAGTCCTGATCGTGTGAGACTATCCATCATGAAAAGTGAGAAAACTGTGCAAGTTGATCACTAATTAAAAAATATGTCTATAATCTGAAACCAGTTTTTTTCTAGTTTGAAGGATTTTTTATTTTTTTTTCTATGTTTAACTCTTCCAGACCAGTTTTTCTGCTGTTAATCATCCACACAGAGTGGATTTGAAATTTGAGACAATGTCCTTTGTCCTTCACCCACATCCACAGGTGTAAGTCTGAACACGTGAATCCGGGCACGTCTTTGTAGGGTACGACTGGACTTTCACACAGATCGCACAGATTTCAAAGCTGCTGTAAAGCATGAAAAAGTTGGAGATGTGACCTTCCATTGACAGCAAGGATCAGCTACGACATCTCTCAATTTCGGTCTAAATAACAGATCTAGCTTATGTTTCCCTTGCAAAATAACTGATATTTAATTTTTTATTGCAGTTTCGCACAGGGGACACAAAAATGTACTAATACTATAATAAGTGATCAAGCATTTCAGGTACATCGACTGTAAAAAGTGCGGAAAGAACTGAACTGAAGCACTGTGAAATCCGCAATCTTTACACCAAGAAGTCGTTAAAACTTGTTTGAAAAAGTCTCAATCGATAATATTCGGAATTAGCCACGACATGCAACAGGGTTACTGGACAAAATCATGGTGATGTCCTGCATGTTTGGAGGAGAAGTGCAGTGGGATAATCACAATGATTATTAATGGTGTGTGCTGCAATAGAAATCCTACTGTGCGCATTGAATTATTCAAAGACTTGGTTAGAGTGGATGTTTCGAACAAGCAGCGTCATGAAGAACTGATAACTGTATTTTGTGTAACATTATAGTCGACCTGGATAACCACTGTTGGAGCTTCTAACCTGATCTAATTACAAGTTGTTAATGTGCATCTTAGTGTCTTTATTACACTGAACAACGCTGATATTCCCATTTGAATTCAATGTGAGAAAAACGACTGATCTTGTGGGTAGGGTCCCTGTTGCAGTCTGCAGCGCAGAAACGTGCCTGCTGTCACGCAGACTGTTTCCTGGGTGATTTTCTAACCAGCGGGTGCGGGACTCAGGCCGAGTGCTCAACTTGGGTACATTTCCAACGGGACAAAAGGCCCCTCCATGAGCCTCAAACACGAAGCCGAAAAGCTAATAAACTGCAACTAACCATCGAATGGGCCGAGAGCAGCCAAGGTTGCTTCTCTGTGTGTCCATGCAAGAGGGAGCATGAGTCAGATTTTAATTTATTTTGCAGGGTTTGCCTCCAGATAACATGACGAATGTTCTGGTTTTACAGGCATCGTGTTGGTGCACGTTCACAAACACACAGGCTTGTCTCCCGTCGCTGCTTTGGGTATTTGAGTTGATGCTATTTGCGGCGTTTTGACGTAAATCTTTGTTTTCGCCTTGCACAAGGATATGTGGGTACAACAGCATCAGCCAGCAGGCCACAACCAACCCTGCGTGACTCCTACGTGACGGATGGGTGCTTTTTACAAAGGAAGCAACACCTCTGTTCCTCGAAAGTGTTACGTGCATGCCCTTCGCTGACTCGAATGCCTCTCACCGCGATGTCTCAAAGCACGGGGCCAGATTGCAGTGCAACAAGTGATTACTTGCTCGCGTTGATTCACGTTTTGGATTTCTGCCATTCGACTGTGTTGCGAGACGATCAATCAGAACCAGAGACGGGTCTGTTGTCACGTAGTTGTTCAGTACCGAACAAGTCGAGAATCATAAAATATATTAGTGTCTGCGGGGCGTAGGTGTATTTTCAAGGACAAGAAATGTATTTAGAAATAAATCCAAGTGAGTGTATTCCTTGTATTTCATGAGAAGGGCCTAAGGGGGGATCTGTGACTGTTGCTGGTTAATTCTTCTCGGTACGTTTGATCCACCTCAAACCAAAACCCCTCTCACTCTAACAGGATAGGTAGGGATTTCCTCCACAACTAGGTCTCCCTTCTCCTGCAAGCGCTCGAACGGTGGCTTTGTTTACACGGGCAGCATTTCTTCGGTCCGACTGAAATCGTTCCCGTTTGAGGAATTGAGATCAAAAGCCATGTTGTCTGTCGTGCACTCCTCTTCCTCATTGGATATTCTATCTCATCTGGTGCGTTTTTAACCAGCTCCCTGTCCTGAAGATGGACATCCATCGTCTTCTTTGTTAAGTAAACAGTTCACCTAAGAAGATCTTTGGTAAGTGGAAAAGGTTTAAAACAGTTTTCAGTTTGGGTCTGTTTATGCCAATTGAGGTGTTTATATGCAACATTTTTATCCTGTTTGGGTGTTTAAACTGATGATGATTAAAACACGAGGCTTTCTTGTAAACGCAGCTGTGTCGCTGTTTTAAAAAACAGGCACACTACATTTTAAAACATTGGAATTATGTCAAATGTTATCTCTTTCAGATCCCATTTTTATTGCGGAAAATTGTGTTTGTCATTTTTTCTGCATAGGTCTGCGCCTCGCATCTGCTCATTGCAATGGGATCCAGATGTTTTGCAAAAAGATTTGCTGATGCAGAAGGATAACATTGATTGCATTGCCTTGTGCCATAATAATAATAATGTTATAATAACCCTTATTTTGTCACTTTTATACGTAAATGTAGCTCGGAGCTCGGTGCTAAGAAAGGTGCAGACCTTTAAACAACAGTTTAGTATAAAGAGGAAGGAAGTTGTTATAATAAAGTTTAAGGAACTCTCCACCCAATTCAAACTCAGTCTCTACTCAGCCTCATGCTGATGGAACGCCGGGCAACGTTTCATAATCCGCTGAATATTTCTTGAGCTTCACAGCCAGCGCATTCTACTACACAACTGAAGTAAAAAAAATGAATGAAAAAAATGCCTCCATACAGAAAGTCTGGCGTAATAAAGACGTTATTTACAGCCTTTGACAGTCAAAATCGACAGGCGTTCGATCTCATGGACCCACTTTAGATGGTGCGCGTGCTAACGCTATTAGCTCAGCAGCTGCATTGAAGGTTTCATCTTAAAAAGGGCGTGAACGATGTCTCTTCAAATCAGTTTGGGATCTCTCGGCCTCCAGAGTCTGCAAGATCCCAAAACTGATTAAAGAATATATATTAATTACTCCATCAGTATGTGTCCGGGGTGTGGGCGCTAACGCTTTTGGCGTTTTGGCTTTAAAAAAGGGTGTAAATGTAAAATCTCTCCAAATCAACCTGGGATGTCGGGGCTTCCGGAGACTTGGATTGTTTATTCACATGTTAAAACAAGTCCCCATCTACGTAAACTGTTCAGGTGAACTTTCCGTTGACAAGTGTGAGGAGTAGACGATGACTGAAGCTTCATTTTTTTGCGTGAACTGTTCCTTTAACTGTATTACTACGCCTCCCTCCTCTTTTTAGAAGGTTTTTTTTTCCCCCCATTTAACACTTAAGTATAATAATTAATTAATATGAATGATAACAAAAACAATATTAATAACAACAACAACAGCAACAACTCAACCTTACCAGCAGCAGGATTGAAGTCATAGGGCCTCTGGTGACCTCTGACCTCTGACCTCGCCCAGCAGGCGAAAAAAAAAAAAAAAAAGCCATTAAATGAATCAGAGCGCGGTGAAATGACTCCATCAGTGATTAATGCACTTAAGTAGCCAGGGAGGATTAAGGAGGCTATTGTTGAAATATGATTACATCTTGTTGATCACAGCTCAGGACGCCAGAACTCCCTAATTTTTACCTGTTGTCTGTTTGCGCTCATGACCTCATCCTTCACGATCCGCGAAGGGCAGGGAGGCTATTTCTGTTTTTACCACTTGAGGGGCTAATTCTGATCAAATGTTTTGTGTTATCTATATCAACACATATGTGAATGAGGCAGAGGCAAAACAAAGCAGGGCAATGCAGGAGGAAGTGTGTGCGGAGCGTGTGGGCCATGTGGGATGGGTGAGAGGCAGCGAATGGGAAAGGAGAGTGTGGAGCTCAGAGGGAGGGAGGGAAGGAGGGAGGGTGAGAGAAAGCAGGCGTGTCAGCTCGCCATGCACCAGGGATTAGCTATTTAAAGTTCAGTCGCTCCGCGCCACTGAAACCTCCCCAACGCACCGCGCACCGCCGCCAGCGAGAAGAGCGTACATTGGAGGACGCGCTCCGAGAGGACGCACCACTTTTAATGACGCGGGGAAGCGACTAGGACACGCAGATGAAGTGAGAGCAGCCGTGGGAACTTTTTGTTTTCCTTTTTTTTTTAAACAAGAGCGTAAATCTCGTCCTCTGCCTGACTTCAAGTCTCCGAGTCCATCTAACCAGGTAGGTGGCTCAATTTGTCCAATTTCAACCTCAACCCTGAAAAAAAAAAGAGAAAAGCTCAGGATCTCTAGAGACAAACACTAAATATGTTGAAGTAGAAACTAAAGGGTGATTCTCAGAAGCTGCTTGTGAGTGTCAGGGTTCTTTTCTTGGGGTTTTTGGGGCAGGAGGTGTGTCGGTGGGAGGGTTCCCTGATCATAAATAAGCCCGTCTGGTATGCTGAGGTCTTTTTTGTGTGTGTGTGTGTGGGCTTCTGTTCCGTGAAAAACACTTGTCAAACTTTATTCTGCACGCCTCAATACGTCACCTATTATTCTCTTTAACTGTCCGGACTGTCCGGGCTGCGGTTTTCAATTCGGACCCTGATAACGGGATCTCGGAGCCGCGATTGTGTATTATGTTCACGCTCAAATGGGCAGATAATGCAGGCTTCCGCTCCTGCCGGTCTAAATGTGTAAACAGCCACGTCTTTAATAGATTACCCCGCGGAGACAGAGAGGAGATAAGTGATGCGTATAGTGCGCGAGATGAAAGCTCAGATTATCCTGTCTGCTGGAGCCCTCTCATTCAACCTCACGCACACGCATGCGCGCCGGGGGCTTGCGCGTCCCTCACGCGCGTCTGAAAGTGGCTTGAGAAAACTGTTCATTTTGAAGGAGCGTTAATTAGATTAAGCATGATAAAAAAAAAAAAAAACTAGAGGAGGGAGAAGTTGCTGTGTTCGAGCGGAGCAGTGCGAATTCTCAGTTTCAGGTCAGGGACTGTACGCAAATTACTTGAGGGGTCAGAAAAGAGGGAGGAGAAAGTGAGATAAGGAGCAGGGGAGAGGCTTTAATTTATTTCTCAGCCTTAATGTAGGCTATGTCTGATATCAGCTTTGCTATTGCAGTATATAACTATTGTGTTGAAATGTTACTTTGTTAAAAGTGAAAGTCACCCATACAAATAGGTCGTACTATCTTAAAGTCTGCAGTTAAGTGTCAAAAGTCAAGTGTATTTATTAGTACGTGGTGGACATCAGCATGGATGATTGGATCCAATAATCAGCATTTTTCTGATGATTAGATTCAGTCAATTTTCTTTTGTTTGTTTTAATCAATTGTCAAAAAAAAATCAACACATTTGAAAAATGTGCTTCTTGGGTTCAGCATGCAGTCAAGTGACCAAAGTCATCAAAAAAATGTAATGGAGTCAAAAGTACTGTATTTGTCTCCAACATCAGGTATAGTGTAAGTATAAAGTGGCAGAAAATCGAAATACTCAAGTAAACAACTAGTATTTCAAAAAGGCCCTTAAGTACACTACTTCAGTAGGCCTATATGTATTTAGTTATATAACATCACTTTTTTGTCAAAATTGAGAACAGTTTTGTCTCTGTGTCAGGGTTTTATGAATGTGCATAATGGTGCCCCTTGTAAAAAAGTACCAAAAAGTCATACTTGAGTAAAAGTATTATATCGTGTTAAAATGTTACTTTGGGTAAAGTGGAAGCCCCCTACTACATGCACATAGTACTCGAGTAAAAGTCTTTGAATATCTGATATTTAATGGGCTCAAGTATCAAAAGTCATCAAAAAGTACACTCAAGTATCAAAAATACAGATACAAGTACATGATAAATGTATATAGATGTGTAAACCATGGGCTGATTGATTGTTTTTCTGGTAATCAGAACGTGGTTTCTTTTCTTTCTTTTTTTTTCTGCAATACATTTGTTTATGTAATCAGAAATATAACTAATTACTTAAGTTATCTAATAAATGTAGTGACAAAAAAGTGCAATATCTGCCTACACAACTCAAGTTAATGTGCTTAATGACATTCTGTCACTGGAAAGATCAAAACTTTGGTCTCCTTCTCAGGATTTTATGACTTTGTAACATTTGAAGTTCCTTTGAGATGTTCAGGTTTTAATTGCTGCACATGATGCTGAACAGATTGCACCAACGCTGTTTATTATTTTTGGCATGTTGTACTGGACGCCGGCGCAGCATTCTTCTTAGATGATTGTTCAGTAACCCTGAGGGTTGTGTACGCGCGGTTGCATTTCTTCTTTTTTCTTTTACAAAGTGAAAAAAGTTCAGCCTCCCTGACTGCGACAACACTTTTCACACAGTCCCTAAAGCTGTGGTCCAAATTCTACTCGAGTAAAAGTACCAAAGTGTAATCAGCAGCTGCACTTTGAGCATCAAAAGTTCTCATTATGCAGAATGATCCCTTTCAGTGCTGCACTTTTATATATATTATTATTTTAATGATGGATGTGACGAGCACGCTGGGTTTTGATGGTGCAGCCGCTCGGGTTGAAGCTCACTCTAACTCTTTTCACTACACATTAAATATTTCAAAACTGAGCACGTTGTGTTGTAAAAATCTTCACCAGTGCAGTTACTAAATCTGTCAAAGGAATGTAGTGAAGTACAAGTATAAAGTGGCAGTAGAAGTACCTTTAAAGTGTATTTAAACGCAGTACTTTCAACCATTGGTGATAAACATCATTGTCTCTATGGAAACACCTTAAAAGCTGCTTTATCCGCCTTGCTGTGATGAATGTGAATGAGAGCGGATTGCATGCAGCTATAAATGGCCCCACCACGCGCACACACACACACACACACACACACACACTTCTGCAGGTATACATGCGCCCAGTAGCGTGTGCGTCATCCCGCCTGGCAGGCCTGTGTGAGGCTTTGTGTAGAGGGCAGTGACACAGGACTGCCCTGGTTTTCTCTTTTTCTTTTTTTCTTTCTGTTCAGTGGAAAAGGGGAGCTCAGAGGAAATGCGGTGCTGTGGGAAGATCGCTATCGCCGTACTGTAAGCGTATGCTTGCTTTAACATTGTTTGCAGAGCAGATAAGGGGGCTGCGTTTAGGCCGCAGAGAGAGAGAGAGAGGGACGTCTGACTGGAGCTGTCTCTCAAACACATGCACAAACATGCACTCGACGTTAATAAAAACAAGCCACTTTCCTGATGTTGCTCTGGAAGGATTGCGCAATTCTCAGCATTCGCAAACCGAGCCACCACTGATGGAACGAGTCGAACCACATAATTCAGGCGCTGCACGTTGCTCGCAAAGTGTCTTGGATCCTCTTTTGGTCATTTTGGTCTTCATCTTCTCCTTCTTCTTCTTCTTCTTCTCCTCTCTGGTCAGTGTGGGCCCGTGTTTGTGTGTTCTCCGGGTGTGTTTGTGCGCTTTGCCATCTGAGGTTGTTTTTCTCCTCCAGGCTGCTGCAACACGCTGCCAGACCCCCGCAGCCATAATCATGATCCGGGGGCCCAGAATGCCTCACCACTGACCACTGGGCCTTGAGATCCAGTTGCTTGTAACACATTGATTTAATGAGAGAGAGAGAGAGAGAGAGAGAGAGAGAGAGAGAGAGAGAGAGAGAGAAAAAAAAGGGAGTCTACAGTGGGTTACCAAACGCAAAGAATTTCTAATCTCTGTGCAGCTGTAATGAAGGGGAGGGTAAAAACACGATCAGCCGGTTCTGTCCCTGTTCCCTGCGCGCTACATACTGCGAGTCCTCATTTCATTTCACAGGCGGAACCTCTAAGTTGACCCCGCCATAATGGACTCTCTGTGCCTGTAAAACGGGGATAGGGTTTCGCAGCCACACCTGCGTGAAAACGAGAAGGGAGGTGCGTGAGATGGTCAAGAAACGAGCCGGAGGGGGAGAAGAAAAAAGAAAAAAAAAAAAAAGAGCGCGGTCTGTGCGAATGTATCTGAAAAAAAAGAGAGGAGGGGGTGAAGAGGGGGAGGACTGTGTGCTGTGTGTGTGCTGTGTGCTGTGTGTGTGTGTGTGTGAGCTGTCACGTCTCCATGAAAGTGACTCAAGCAGCACGCAGTCCGCAGTAAACAGTGAGAAAAAGAAGGGGGGGGGGGGGGGGGAGAAAGATGTTGGACAAACACTGTGCTGCAGTTTACTGTTTGACATCAGGTATACAAGCGTGTGATTAATGAACAATAGAGCTCAGTGCGCTGTCACAGTAATGGATTTTCTCATCAGACTGGAGTGAGCTGTTGGATCCTGCAGCGCTTTTGAATGCTTCTGTGCTTGTTTTTGAGCCTCTTTTTGTTTTGTTTTTTTTGTTTTTTTTGTTGCCATTTTGAGTGTCTCCGCAGTTGTTTTGGGTCTTTTGTTGCGGTTTTAGCCTCCGTCCTCATTTTGCAAATCTTTTTAAGTCGTTCTAAGACTCTCTCTGATTTTTGCATCTTTTCTAGTCATTTTGTGTCGCTTAATAGTCATTTTGAGTCTCTTTGTTGTCGGTTTTGAATGTTTTTGTAGTGGCTTTGGCTCTCTATTTACTCGTTTTGTGTCCCTTTTATGGTTTTTTGGGGGGGGATTTTGTTGTAGTTGTTTTGCTAAAAATACATGCAAGAGACACAGAAGGACTAAAAAGAGAAGCATCGTTTGAGTCTTTCTGTGTCTCTTGCATGTATTTCAAGTTGTTTAAGTCTCTTTGCATCTCTTTTGGGCTCGCATGGCATTGTTTTGACGTCTCTTCCCGGTTGTTCTGCGTCTCCTGTAGTTGTTTTGCAGCACTTTGTGGCCATCGTGCATGTTTTTCTAGCCTATTTCTGTCCCCTTGTGTTTTTTCTAATTATTACAAAAGAGAGATTGTTTTTGATGAGGCCATACATAAGAGGCAGCCAGATAAGATCTGATAGTCCATTTCTCATTGAAGTAACACAGGTTTGTGTTCTTTGTTAACCCATCCTGTCGTCCTATAAACTCCTCCTGTCATAAAGTGAGCCAGCGGCTATTTTAGGTTGCCTTTTTTTTTTTTATGACGGAAGGACTCATGAAATGGTTTGCATAGTGTGTTATGCCTTTGCTCACCTGGACACGGGTCATTTCACCGTGGTCACTGGTGTTTGATCTTGTTAAGGTTACACATAAAACTTCAGGTAACTCGCGTCAGAAACAACACAGCGACACAACTCTGCTTTTACCCTCACAGCACGATGGACATTGTCGAGATCCATCACCTCCTGTTTCACCTGACCTATTTTCTTAACCTGATTAGACTAAAATAAATACCTTTGAGGGTTTTTTTTTGCACTCTAAGTAAATAAGGCTCAGTGCTGGCGTGTGGACCTGGCTTTATCTTAACATCGAGGGGCGCCTCAGATAGAGGGACATTCCTCTAAGGGGAATTTAGGAGTTTTACTGACTTGTTGCTCAGTGATTGGGATCTATGGTGTCTGCAGAGTTTTATACCAAAGATTGGACCTTCAGGGCAGAGGACAATGACAACAGTAGCTTTAGCACCGGCTGAGATGTGAACCTGTCTTCTCAGATGACCTCTATGTAATTTGTCTGGTTGTCAGAAGAGGACTTAACGATTCCCCTGTCTGCCCGCAGCCCATTGACGTCCTCTTCCTGGATTAGGTCGGCGTGCAGGATGATGATGATGATGATGGTGATGATGGCGCTGTAACTACTGACGGATTGGCTTGTTGCTGGGAACACTGCGCCACGCAGTGATACTGCCAGCTTACATTAGGCCGTGGCGTCTCTTGAAGGTGCAGGATCATAATTCCATTAAACCCTGACCCGGTTAGGAGACAAGGAGCTGTCAGCTGGCACCCAGACATGTTGCGATTATGATAAGGCCGCTTAAATGGCAGCCATTGAAAGTCTAATGATTGAAATGTGAGTTAAATATTAATCCGGTTGCAGTTTAGGAGGCTATACCTCTGTCAGAAAGGCACAGTGGCGTGCACAGACTTTTTGAAGGGCAGGGGCGAAAAGAAGGGCACTTTAGCGTGTTTTTTGGCTCCCAAGAGGGCACTTTAGCGTGTTTTGGCTCCCAAGAGGCCACTTTAGCACGCGTTTTGGCTCCCAAGAGGGCACTTTAGCATGCGTTTTGGCTCCCAAGAGGCCACCGTAGCACGTGTTTTGGCAACCACTTTAGCGCGTTTTGGCTCCCAAGAGGGCACTTTAGCATGCGTTTTGGCTCCCAAGAGGGCAGTTTATCATGTTTTAACCAGCCAAAGGGGCAGTTTAGTGGGTTTTGCCAACCAAGAGGGCACTTTGGCATGCTTTTTTGGCTCCCAAGAAGGCACTTTAGCACACGTTTTGGCTCCCACATTAGCGCACATTTTTCACTGCCCCCCTGCCCCCCCCCCCCCCCCCCCCCCCTGTGCACATCACTGGAAAGGGAACTCGGTGCATTGAAATAGGCCGTAATCTGAAGTTTTTGTCTACATTTTTAAAGATGTTTTAATAATTCATTCTCTCCTTTCTGTCTCCAGACGTCTCTGTCATCATGGGTGTGAAGATGCTGCAGTGCTTTCCTTTCTACAGACGCTGTAAAGAGCGCTGCAAGAGCCGGCAGTGCCCTCCAGCTGCAGGTGAGAGGCAACTGCACTCATGACTTTTTGAGAAATTCAAAGTAGATCAAGTTAAGAGCCATTTCTTCATCTTGCCCGACTCTCTGTCCCCTCAGTTCCCATCGAAGAGATGAAGCCCCGCCTCTGCTCCACCACATCCTGGAGCAGTGACAGCGAGGGAGCGGGGAGCCTGAGCCGGGGCTCCCAGATATACTTCTCCACCAAGGCCCGGCTGTCTTTCAGACACCAGCTGGACAGCAACATCAACGCCGTGGACGCCACCTACTGAGGAGACGAATAGGACTCCAGGATTAGAGTTTTCCGCTCACGCCAGGAGCCTGTGGTTCAGACCCAGCCGAGCATCTATCGTCACCTCTTAGATGTGATCAACAGTAGTCGCGCACAGCCACAGACGCTTTTTAACCCTTCATCGCTTTGCCAACCGACAAAGACCCTCCTGATGACTAATCAGATCCACCGAGGGACGGGAGAAAACAGACTTGGTTTTCAAACTCTGTGCATTAAAGGTTTCATGAGACTGAACTCTTTAAAGGAAGGGACCCCGAATGGATATGACGCCGATGAGAGAGAGAGAGAGAGAGAGAGGGAAGACAGCAGAGACTTGTTTACAGCATTCAACACCAAAACGTGCATTACTTTTTGGATAAACTTTTTTTTTTTTTTTTTCTAAATACATTTCTTTATCATTTTTATTTCAGTACCATTTGTGTTGATTTTTCAGTCCGCTGATGATAATAACGGCCCCACGTGAGTTTGGGGGGGGGGGGGGAGATACTAACCGAGCGGGATGAGCGCTGACCCTGAAAGTTTGATGAAGAACGGCTCCATCATTAGCAGCTGTCACGAGCGATGTGATGGGTTAACTGTCTAATCCTCCTTTGTGACAAACCCCAGAGCTTTTTAAATACTAGAAGCGAATGCGTTGCGGTCATGTTGACATTATGTATGATATTTGCAGACAACTTTGAGGATGATCCGCTGCAGGTTTTTTTTGCCTCTTTTTTAAGCATGAAGTAAACTGAGCTGCACAGCAAAAACTTTTTTCTATCAGGTGTTTTGTCATGTTTGTCTCCATCTCACTCAAATTTCTTTTAACATTTTTTTTTAATATATATAATGAATTAAACCTCCTGGTTGCATTCGATATTAAACTGTATTTACATGTTTGTAAACAATCCCTAATCGCTGATTTGTAGGATGAACAGGGTTCTGCATTTGCCTAAATTGAACAGATATGAATGTAATCACTGCTCCCAAATGACTGTGACAAATTAAAAAAAAAAACGTAAATTTTTGTCCTTTAATGCAAAAGTGACTGTGAGCTATTCAAACCTACAGTACATCAAAACACCAGTATCTTCATCGTTTACTAACAAAATAACAAAAAAACCCTGACATTAAAAAGGTCTCCTGTGTTTTTATTGGTGGTGAATGTGAATTTTTTTGCCGCATTAAAAGATGCAGATCACACACAGCCATGAAGTGAAAACATCATCTCTGCATGTGGTTTTCAGTGTTTTCTTCACCGAGACACACACGATGTATCTTATTAACAAACATTTATTTAAGAAATGAGTTCATTGGTATAAAAAGACACAAGAACAAAAACAGACTACAGACAAAGTTCTCCAGGCGCGTGACCGCTGATTAAAAGTCATCACTGCATGTTTTTGGGTTTGGAGATGACGCCGTCCGGGTAGCGCTTCTTAAACCGAGCCACGACGTCCGGATCCAACAGATGAATGCCATCGAGCTGGTTTCCAAGGGTTACCCTGCGAGTAGACGGGGGAAAAAAATCACAATCAGTGCACTTAAAATACACAGATTAGTTACTTGCTCTTTAAACTGAAGTGTGTTGGTGTGTTACCAGTTGGGCTGGACATTGTGGGGTCGACCGAAAAGCTCAATCTTCCTGGTGCCGGGCGACAGTCTCTCGATCATGCCGTAGATCTCATCTGGTTTGTGACTGGTGGAGCGGACCTGGAAGAGTGTTGGAACAGCTGAATCTTTATCACGTTACAGTTATGCTTTTCAGGTTATAGAAATCACTATGTGTGTAAATGCAAAATAAGTATGTCGGGAGATTACCTCTGCAACAATAACGTCACAGTCCAAACCTCTGTTGAAGCCCTGAGGGTTTCCCTTCACACCCACCTGAGGAGAAAAACATCACATTTTCTGCATTAGTTACCTCACCTGACAACACAAAGAAGGCAGCCCAGTATTCTGCTTCTAGCTATTGGGCGTTGTCTCGAACTACCATGCAAGAAGAGAGTATGAAAAATACAAGAGAGGAGACGTGAGGAGAGTACGACGTACGAGACAGTGCTCCTTCCCGTGGTTCAGCCAGTGGCCCGTCCGTCCCGTGCGGATGATTCTCTGGAGCTGGTTGGTTTTCACCCAGATGATTTCATCCACGCGGTCATAGCTGAGAAAAAAAAAAAAGCAATGAATTCTATTAAATGGTGTCCTAACGAACGCACTATCTTGATGGCGGTCGATGCGGAGAAGGACGAACTCACCCCCACAGGCTGAGACACTCTCTGCCCAGCTCCATAGCCCTGCAAGACGAGAAGTTGAGCAGATGAAGAGTTTCAGCAGATAAAACTGTATAAGGGAGTGTGTATTCGTATCGTTAAATTGGATATATATCTTAACACTACGAGTGGATTGAACTAAATAAGCTGTAACCTTTTGAGTGACAAACTGGAAAAACAAATGAATTTATGAATGTTTGTATAGCAGTGATATAAACTAAAAGTCTGAATAAAAAGTGTTTGTTGCGGCTTGTTGCTGAAAAAGTGAGCTGGTAAGTGTTTAGTTCAAGGACACCTGGACAATGTGGGACACTAAAACAATCCTGATGTGAAGATCTAGGCCTCCTCTTATTGTTTTAGTTACCTGCCAGTGACCCAGAGGAAGAGGAAGCCGTCATCTTGCAGGATGGGAATGTTGAGCTTTCTCATCTCGTCGTCAGTCAGCGTGCCGTAGGGCAGCTCCATGTGGATGTCCCACGGAGGGTCGGCCATCACCACGGCAAACTTCCCCAGGATGGACACGTCCAGGTAGCGGATATCACAGCAGATCCACTATAAAGAAGAAAAAAAACAAACGGTCAACATCTGTCCGCCCCCCCCTTCATCTTCTTCCCTCACCCGTCCTCTCCCGTCCTCACCTGTGAGGGGAACAGTTTGCCCACGTTGCTGTCCGCGTCCCCCGCGTGAAGCCCGAGCTCCGTGGTCCCGGCCTGGGGCCCCAGCAGGCACCCCTCGGCCTCCGGGGGGCTGTCGATCTCGTAGTGGACGTACTTGCAGGTGTCCATGTGGAAACAGGTGTTGAGGAAGGAGCAGTCGCCGAGGCTCTCGTCTGTGTGCTTGTTGATGATGCGCCTTAACGAAAACATAGGGGGGCACAATGTGAACAGCTGCGTAAACTGGAAATGTTTATGTAACGTCATTTTATGCCAACAGCCTCATGTTGGAATCGGAATCTACGAAACTAAAGCACAAACAATCCATAAAAAAAAAACACAGGGAGGATAATACAAATATTTTTACCCTGCACAAATGTCAGTGAAGATTATTAAATTATAAATCTGTCCTAGATGCACCCTCTTTCCATGTGCCCCCTTAAAAACACGTCTACTTGTGACCTACTTGTATCTGATCATTTTTCAAAGCCTGGAGGGATAAAATGATGCAATAGTTCACAAAAATTAAGCAGCTAAATGCGTTCTCGGTTCCTTAATATCTCATTATTCATCTTCTGATCTGGTGAGACTTATTTTGAGACCCGGCCACCAGGTAGGTGTTACAGAACCAGTATCGTAGACCATAGGGGTGTGCCAAAATATCGATACTACGATATATCGCGATATTTCGTCTTGAGGTACGTTATCGATACACTGGTGCCAAATATCGATATTTAAAAATGTAAAAAAAAAAAAAAAAAATATATATATATATATTTTCTTTTTTTTGGCCCACCACCACCACCACCACCCCTCTTCGGAGGACAGCTTTATCTTTATTCAAACATAGGTATACAACCAAATGAAATTTAAAAAATGGTTTAAGCAGCTCTGAATCCCACACATATAGATATTTAATGATAGTTGTAGTCAGTGTGTGTGTTAAGAAGAGACACTGTGCAATATACTCTTTGTTTACTTGGCTGTCATTCATGTGAAATTGATTGACAATGTTTTGTAATTTCTGTGAAATGGATTCAGTGCAGTCAATAAATTATGAATTTCTTTAGTGACACAGACATCGTGATGTATCGTGGATGAAATTTCTTGCAATATGCCGATTATGGCAGAAACGCTGTATCGTGATATTATCGTTATCGTGGGCAAAATATCGTGATAGTATCGTATCACAAGGTACCTGGTGATACCCAGCCCTAGTAGACCATGTGGATTAAGTAAGTAGGTATATTTACTAAAGTACAATTAAGAACAATTTTCAAACTTACACCAAAACATTTACCTGACTACTTTAATAGTTTCATATCACTTTGCAGATTTAGTGAATAATACGAACTATGATAAACTAATTAATAGTTTATAACAGGTTGATTGATAATAAATAAACTATGTAATATTATAGATCAAACTTTATTGATCCCCTAGAGGACATCTTCATACTGTATATTAAACAGTATGTCCTTGTCTTATGCATGCATAAGACAAGGGCAGCTTATATTGTTTATGTTTGTAAATACACTGGGATAGGCGCAATAAGCTTAGCTTCTGCCTATTCCATTTCAGACTTGATGTTTATCTATGTCTTTATCTGTTAAATGTTTAAATGTCTGAATAAATAAAAATAAATCTGAAATCTGAAAACTGCATAATGACTACATATACTGGTCATACTTCAAGTAAATTTTAATGGATACGCCTTTATAGTCTTATAGTGTTAAGGTCTTTCCAAGTTTTAAATGTAATAATTTATTTACATCATTAGCATTAGAAGTCAGTGTCTTGTTATAACATTTTCATCTGTGTTGTGCAGTTTACGGTGGGAGTAGTATTTTAATCTCGTTTATGGTGACCTCTTCAGGTCAAATAATATAAATCTTTTATTTATTTTTTTTTATTTGCAGCTTTGATGCCTTTATTTGACAGTCGATAGTAGGTAGATGACAAGAAACAAACAGAAAGGAAGACGTAAAAGCACTGAACTGCAAAGCAAGCTCCTCATTTATCTGAATCAATTAAAAATCTGACCCGTGCAGTCGAAGGTTTCTGCTGTAAAGTGCCTGATAAAAGACTTCATCACGCAGACATAAACCTACAGAAGAACAGTTTTAAAGTATGCTGAGGAAGACTGACCGGAAGTGTAACTTGGTGCACGGCTGCGGTGTGTCCCCGGAGCGCACGCACTCCTCTTTGGTCCCGTGGTCGCAGAACTCTTGGACCTGAGCTCGGCCGCGGGACCGGAACTTCTCCACGATGGACTGCTCTTTAGCTGTGCTGGCGTTCAGCAGCTCCAGGATCTCTCTGCTCACCTGGCATGAAATCACATTCATATCAGTGATCAGAACTTCAAAACTCCTCTGCTTTACTTGCGTGTACATTTAACTAGTTCACCTTTACAATAATTGAGGTGCTGTGACGAGGAGATATTAGTCGGTCTCCTCTTTCTTCTTACCTTCTTGCTCTGCTGCTCTTTAGTGGACTGTTGGTTCAGGAGGCTCTCTATCTCCATGTCCAAATGAGACGACGGGTTTTTGCTGCTCCTGCCCTTCTTGTCAGCCCCGCTCCCCGATGCTGAAGGCCCCGCCATCTGTGTTGAGGAAGCCGGTGTGACCGAGGTGAAGGAAGTGCGCGGAGGAGAGGCCGAGCTCTGGAGCGAGGGCGGGAAGCCTGGAGCTCTTTTACTGTGGGTCGGATCTTCTGCCTTTCTCTTGACTCCGGTCCGCTGGGCTCCGGCCGCGGACCCGATCATGGCCCACAGTTTCGTGTGGTCCACTGACACCACAATTGAGGGGGAGGAAGCGGTAGAAGAAGAGGCTAAAGCGGGCTGACGGACCTCGATGAGCTCCTGAGCGGAAAACTTTAGCAGCAGGCTCTGGATGCATCCATGACTGACATCTGTCCCAGACTGTGAGCGGGAATCAAGCAGACGAGGGAGAATTTATAAAAACTGAAATATGTAGTTCTTAATGTGATACAAAATTTTCCACAAGCATTTGGCATTCTTGCTCACGACAGAGACTCACACTGTTGAGTTCATTTGTGAGGGCGAGTGAGTCTGTTGGCATCGAAAGACTCAGATCAGAGAGATATCCCAGCAGCCTCTTCTCTAGTTCGGGGTCTGGTGGTTTCTCCTTCTCCTCCTGAGGCTGAAACGGTGCAGACGGAGCCGGGACTGTCACTCCTGGCTGTGGAGCCCTCTGTGCTGCTGCCACCGTCTGACCGAGAGGAAACAACAGAGGTTTAACGCCCTCATTAGAAGAGGCTTGACGAGGCTTTCCATATCATTTAGGTAACAGATTAATTGATTGCCATAACCTTACAGTCCTGTTTGATCAGATTTCAGGATACTCTGCAGCATTTTCAATTGTGAAAATGCGAGGCCAAAGAATTACATGACGACACTGTCAAACTGATTTCATGTAGAACACTTATTTTGATCGCTACTGTGTTATGGATTCATTTTAGTACACAACAACATAGTAAAGTGGTTGTAGAAAACTGAACAACATTGGTTTTACAGTTTTGAGATGGACAATGTAAGTATGCTTGCTTATTGTCAGGAGAATTATAAAGAAGAAACAACTAACATTCAAAATATTCATATAAAATAAAACAAGCAGTAAAATGTAATCAAACGAGGTGTGTCCTATTTGTCCAATTTAGTAATACAATTCGGCACTGGTTTCGAGTCACTGGGTCACATGACATGGAATCTATTGATAAGAAATGCTGAATTTTCATAATAAATACTCATATAAAACAGAAGAAGCAGTACAATCCAATACAAAGAGGTGTGTTCTATTTGTCCCATTTGATAATAGAATTCGGCACCGGTTTGGAGTCACTGGGTCACATGACGTGGACCTATTGTAAAGAAATGCTGAATTTTCATAATAAATATTCATTTAAAATACAAGAAGCAGTAAAATCCAATACAAAGAGGTGTGTCTTAATCGTCCCATTTAGTCATATAATTCGGCATAGGTTTGAAAGTTTGACAGCTGCCAGATTGACGTTATCATTTCCAACATTTGCTCGTATAAACAGACAATTTTGAGACATCACTTCGGCCGAGAGTAACAAAGAAAACAGCCATTTGTCTTCATATTTCAGGATACACGGAATAAACGATTAACCGAATAATCGGTTGCACACTCAACTGATTGCTCGCTAACATAAACAGTCGGAGGTTGCTGCCCAGCTAGTGGCCCAGCTCCCTGGTCAGAACCTACCCCCGGACAGCTGTGCGGGATCCTTCCGCCGCCGCTGCAGCCTCTCCCGCAGAGAGTCCAACTGCTTCTTGTGCGCCTGAATGTTGCTCCATGTGTCCGACATGACGAGCAATGATGCCAACACAAACACCGCTCACACTAAACGGTATGTAGACAAAAAGTTGAGCACTGTCCGCCTTGTTTGGAGCCAAGAATGTATGGTACACGGCGGCAAGTGTCGGAGCAGCATCTTGATCGAGAGATCGGACGTTCCGGCTGAGTCGTGATGTGTAAACGAATAGTTCTGGCGATATTATCACATGAAATTAATATACTATCACACTTGTATCAGCCTGAACTATAAGCTCTTTTTTCGAAGGATAAAGTGTACAATAAAAATCTAATTTGTTAATTAGTGAGGAGGTTCTTTGTCGGAATCATTTTGGGTACGGACTACTCCAACTTCCGGCGTGACTGAAATTGAAAGGCTGTTTCCGGTTTGTTAAAATTATTGCATTCGTCCATTTATAGATTAGAAATGACTGTTTTCTGACATTATATCAACATTACAACTGCACTTTTTATACTTTTTTCTTAACTCGGCGCATTTTCCTTCACTCCAGCAGCCGCTCTTCTTCGCTGACAGGCTATTGGTGCCCCAAGCTAGTGCAAAGATGGCGGAAGAGGAGAAGAGTGGTGAGCCAGTGAAAGACAAAAACGAACTGGAAATTATGAAGGTATTTGTTCTTAAATATATCATGCTTAAGTATATATCCACCAAGTGGCCGAGCTGTTTTGTTTTGCTGATCTTTCGTGAAGCGAGGGTCGCGTTGTGTCTTACTTTGCTCGCTGGAAGAGTCGTTACTATAACAACTGGGTGCAACTGTCATGCTAGTAACGGACCTTTCTTGGTTTTTAGTCGTCATATTTGATGTAATGTGATATTCATGTGTGGCACTTCTCTTGTTTTGTGTAAACGGCCTCCTTTCTTTTATTGTGCCAGACCGAGCGGCCTGAAAAAAGACTTTAAACGTGCACGCTCTGGTTGCATCCATCCCTTTTCTTGCTGAGTCACCAGATTGCAATTTTGCCTGAAGACTTTTAAATGCACCGAGCGTGACCACTGTGGATGCACCGATATATGTTTTTACACTCAAGCCATCCTTAATCGAAAGCCCTACACAATTGTATAGGCTATTGGAAGAAATGCAGGTGCGTAGATGGTTAAGCGTTACAAAAAAAGCCTGTCAGATTTATATAAGTCTGTATTTAATTTTCTGATATATGAATTATAGCCTGTTGCTGATTTCACAGTTGTTTTAAAAGGGCAAAAAGTACAAAATCAAAGCAACAGAGGCGCCTATATCCTTACTTATGGTCCCAGGTAATGGGTCAACTCAATAGCTTCTTTCATTACAGACCTTCTCTGTCTGCTAAACTCCATGCACCTTGTAATCCCTCTGTTAAAAAAAAAAAAGTCCAGGGGTTATTTTTTCCCCTTAGAAATGAGCTCATTAGTTCTCTTTGTGATTAATAAACTGACCACATGTAAAATCTTCCGATCTGCTGGGAACCACTGTGTTTTAAAAAGAAATCAATTGTCCGGTTTTATGATTTGTCAGACATGGAAAGCTTGTCTTCATCTTCTCAACTGATGATAGGTGTTGAAAACACTAAGACAAAGGATGGAAATAAATCCAGGTCTTTGTCTTATAATTTTTCAGTTTCCCTGATAAAAGCTGATGTTCTGTCAGTTAAACAAAACTAAAAAAAGGTGGCGTAGCATGTTTACCGTGGTACTGACCTGTCCGAAAGAACAAGAAAAATGCAAACTACCACCAGAGGTATGCTGGCATATTGGTGCAAGTATCTCTAATGGCTCGTGGCTGTCCCAGTTTTTGAGTGTATTCTTAACAGATTTAAAAATAGATCAAATAGTCACGTTTCTCCCCCTCCCTCCCCGCGCCCTTCCATTACAGGAGCTGGTGGATGAGCTGTATAATTTCCGAGATTGCTATTTCGAGACTCACGGCGTGGAGGAGGCTGGGAGGAAACAAAGCGATGTCGCAAAGGAGATAGAGAAGACTTTGAAGAAGCTGGAGGAGAAAGAAGGTGAGTGCTGTATTCACGCGACAGCACTCCAGCCTTTGATTTGCATAGTGTCTGTCACACCAACTGTTATGTCTGTGTTTTCGGCCTCCCGCAGATCACTTTAAACACAAAGCAGAGTTCCTGCTGCAGAAGGGCAGGTGCCTGAACGTCGCTCCTGACTTCAGTGCCGTGGCGGAGGAGTGCCTTTCCCGCGCCGTGAAGCTGGAGCCTGGCCTGGTGGACGGCTGGAACACGTTAGGGGAGCAGTACTGGAAAAAAGGAGACCTGATCGGTGCCAAGAACTGCTTCACTGGAGCCCTGCAACAGGTACAGGGAGGACAGGAAGAGGGAGGGATGTGATATCAGCTCAGTGAAGCATTCTCTTTCATGGCTTTTCACATTAAAAGCCATCATTTTAGAAACCACATTCCTAGATACGTAGTAACACACAAGGTATTGTACTAGCTGCTTCCATTAGAAGGTTTGGCAAGTTTTAAACACATCACAATGGTACAAATCATGGACTATAACAAATACTATAACTGATGAATTTACTTCCACCTCTGTAGAGCAAGAACAAAGTGTCTCTACGTAACCTGTCCATGGTGCTGAGACAGCTGCCGGCAGCGGACAGCGCCGCACATGCAAAGCAGGTGATGGAGAGCGTGGACATGGCCCGACAAGCCGTCCAGCTGGATGTCACAGACGGGACATCCTGGTGTGAGTAGAGCATCAGTGTACATGGCAAGCAAAACATGTGATAATCAGCGACTTGGAGAAGTGGCGGACCCTTTTGTTTTCTCCCTGGTCGTTGCGCTGAGTCAGAGAAGTCAGTAAACGTGACTGTTTGAGTTCCATGTCGTTTGAGTCCGAGCGAAAACTCAAACTCGGAGCAGAGCATCATCTGTTCAGCTTGACCTGGAAGTGAAGGGTCCCCATGTTTAGAAAAAGCCGAGACAGTTGTGTTTTTTAACCACTAGATGGAAGCATAGAGCAGCATTTGGTCAAGGGTAAATTGAAGTCTGGACGATGAGGCATACAGGTAAAAATATGGCATCCACATGTTGGCCTAAGGAGAAAATTGAAAGAGCAGATGAAGAAACAACTGTCCAAAGTTTGTTGTGCTCTCTCAAACCTTTTGTCATGTCCTAAGTCTGTTCTTTATGTTGTTGTTTCTACAGATATACTGGGAAACGCCAATGTGTCCCTGTTTTTCAGCTGTGGGCAGAATCCACAGTTGTCTCAACAAGCTTTAAGTGCCTATGCACAATCTGTGAGTACTGAGCACTGAACATGTGTGTTGCTCCATCACTACTTTGCACTACTGTACTAGTGTTTGATTCCTCTCTTCTATGTTTGTAGGAGAAAGTAGACAGAGCCGCCTCCTGTTACCCAGAGCTGCATTTTAACCGATCCACACTGTTCCAGTATGAGGAGATGTTCAGCTCAGCGCTCGGCGGCTACAGCCGAGCGGCGGAGCTCGACCCGGGCTGGGAGGAGCCTCTAGAGAGGGAGAAGCAGCTGCTGGAGTATCTGCGGAAAGTCACGGAACTCTTGCAGAACAAGGTGGGAGAAGCTGTCAATGCAATTATTGACATTACATTACATAACGTAAACAGTTTCATGATGGAAGGACAGATGTTGAACGACAATTACTGCCACGTCAGTATCTGCAATGTGGTGAAAGTCATGGCACATTTAGTCATATTTTTTTTCCCCTATCCTATGAAGTAACTAGGAAGGTAATCAACACATCATTTTCTTGATTAGTTAAATAATCATTTGGTCCCTTAAATGTCTGAAAATGGTGAAAAACAACTGGCACAAGTTCCCATTGCCCCAGAGGAAAGTCTTCAACTATTATGTTTAGTCAGGTAAGCAATCCAAAACCAAAAATATTTAGATTTCTGTCACAGGAGAATAAGAAAACTACAAAAGATTTGCATTTAAGAGTCTGGGCACGACCACTTTATCCAGTTTTCACTTAAAATACTTCCGTCAGATTTACACAAAATCTTTGCCAATTGGCGCGCAGGTGGTCGAGTGGTTAGAGCGCATGCCATACACGCAGCCGACCACGGTTCGATTCCAGCCGGAGGTCCTTTGCTGCATGTCACATCCCCCTCTCTCTCCCATATTTCCTATCTGTCTACTGCTTAATAAAGGTGTCTATGCCAAAGAAATCTTTAAAAAAAAAAAAAAAATCATTGCCAATTAATTTTCTGTCAGCAGACTGGTTGATTTAGCATTTTAGCTCAGTACAAGTAGAATATTGATTTGTTGTCAACAAAGCTCAGTTCAAAAAAGACACCAGATTTGACACCAGAAAGAAAGAAAACTCAGATAATGGCAAAAAGGTGAAGAGGGAACAATGAAAAGAAAGAAGCTGGAGGAAATGTTATGTCTAAGTTTTCTGCTTTTAGAAATTGTAACAAGAAACAAACCCTTGCATGTGTTTGCTTACAGTCATGAATACTGCCATCCAGATAAAGACAATATAATTTTTCACCACAGGGTGGCAGCAAAGCACGGCCTTATCTCTTGTTCCGCTCCTAACCTTCAGTCTCTCCATCTCTTCAGGGGAAGGTGAAGGCTCGTCGGCTACGGACGATGCTCTCTAACCTCAGCACGTCGGCCTTGGGTCCCTGCTCCTCGCCCGAGTTTCGTTCCCCGACAGGCCGCGTAGGCAGCCTGGAGCCCCGAACTCTTTCTTCCCTCACGCAAGGCCACAACGCCGGGGTGGCCGCCCTGGGCAAGGTGGTGTTCAGCCTGGCCTCCGAGGGTCGCATGGCCTTGTGAGTGCAGCTTATTTCTATCATTATCAGCTCAATTATCCAGATGCTGTGGCTTGGTGAGACAGTTGAGAAAATAATCTGGATTCCCTTTTTTCCCGCAGTACGTTTGGCATGGTGGACAGCGAGGAGACATGTATAGTGGTGATGGTGTACAACACAGCAGACAGCTGGGGCGTCCTGATAGGAGACTCTGTAGTCATTCCTGAACCTCAGGTCAAGCGAAACAGTATAACACATAAAGATGAGGTCAGTTTTCTCATGTGCAGCTCAACATATACAGTAATCTCCCCTCATGAGTCTTTCTAACTGGTCTGACTTTGGTTTGTCTTCTCTCTCTGGCAGTCATTTGACTTCAGGAGTATACGAGTGGACTCCCCTCTGCTCCTCATCGTCAACGGCAAGAAGCAAAACGTCCAAAGTCAGCTCGCTGCCTCCGTCAGCTACAAGCCCCTGAGTGAATGAGCTCAACGAGAAACACAAGGACCAAATGTTTTTGTTTTTTTTCCCTGAATTTTGAAGAAGAGTTTGGATAATTATTGAAGTTTCCAAAGTCTGTGCCTGTTTTTAAGTTGTTTTGTAAATAGTTGTCACCCTGTTACTTTCGTCTTTAGAGCCACCGTTTGTTAATATTTATAAATTGTTCTTTTTTGTATTCTGTTGTTCTGGGGATATCATGGGTTTGTTGCTACGTGAACTATCCTGTGACGATTGGTGACGATGAGATGTCAGAATTGTGTCTTTCCTCCTAAAGAAAATCCTTTTGTCTTAATCCCATTGTCTGTGTGGTGTCTGAAAACAGCTGTTTTCAAATCAGCAGATCATCGGCCACCAGGGGTCTCCAAAAGTGTACTCAGTGAAGCTGCTACTAATAATAGAACATCACCACATGCCTTAGTTGGGTGTCCCAGTAAACTATACCAGTGAGTTAGCATGCTCAATACAGGGACCTGAAACCAAAGCAGTTAAATGGTCATTTATTTTAACATTTAATAGTTAAAATATCTGTGCAAAAAAAAAAACTCTGGCCTAATCCCAATGTTCAGACTTAAATGCATGGAGGGCTGTCCTGCAGATGTTTTTCAGCCCTTTATGCCCATTTTTTTTTGTTGACAGAAAATTGATGAATTTAATTATTCTCTATGCAAAATGCTGTATTCACAAGTAGTAAGTAGTAGTAGTCGTAAGACGTAGTAAGAGTCTGAAATCATGGAACGTTATCTTTGTATCTGTGGATTCCTGTTTCTGTTTTTGTTATTCAACATTTTAAATCTTTTATTTGTTTTTCATTTTTTACATTTGACGTGCATCATTCATTATGCAGTGAAAAACTCACAATATTAAGTGCAGGGCCTGTGTGTGTTTCCTAACACACACAGTCAACGATGAGACAGTTGTTGAGGATGGCCCACATCACTGTACAATAAACATTCCAACGGTGTTCTGCTTTGCACAACACGACAAATCAAATTGTTCACACGGCGCGTATAACGAAGTTTATAAGGTCTTATTATGGTGTAATACTGTAGGACTGTAAAGCGCGCTCTGTGAGTTTACTGTCTTTATATTGTCAAAGAACTTTTCCATACAAATGTATCCTTCAGTAGAGCCCGTGACTAAATATAGACCATCCGATTTCACTCCTAGTTTCAGTCCAGTGCTTGTTATTTATTTAGCAAAAAACAAATTTATAGTATTCTAAATGACGACAAAATACGACGATAATACACTCACACCAAACGCTGACAACTAAATAAATACTAGAACAACAGAACATGTTGTTAACGCACTGTATCTAAATAAATATTGTTAATTTAAGTGTTTCACAGTCACTATGAAAGCTGCTCCCATCTCAGTGCTTCTTGATCATTGGCCGGCCTCTCTCCCTGGCGGGGGAGCTGAACTGGAAGAAGGTCTTGGCTCCGTCTGCCTCCAGGCAGGAGAAGAATCTGCTTTCCCCATCGTGGCTCATGGAGAGGAACTGAGGGCTTCTCTGGGGAGTCGCCTGCCGAGTCACCCCTGGGTGACAAGCAGGGGGTAGACGGATGTCTCTCATTGTTATACAGAGTCAAATTCCCTTACATAGACAATCAGCTCATTACTCCCACTGTCCTTTCTTGACGACCAGCTCTTCTTGACAAAACACCTACAGCTGTGTGTGCCTCTGTGCTATTTAACGTCACTCTCTCTGTGCTTCCTTCCCATTGTCATTAATCACTGTGGGTACAACTGATTCAGTAAAACCATTCAGTTCTCAGACAAACAGAAAACCTTCCTACTGTACTTCATAGTAAAGGTTAATCATTTTGTAAGACAAGCTGAAGGGTCAGCTGTCACTATCTGTGTGTCATGTAACAATCACGATAAGATTTCCCTGCTTTCCCGTCGTTTTGTCCTGCAGCTGTTAATTATTTCCACAGTCAATAATCCAACTTACAATAAAAGGCAAATGCCTGACATTTCTGCTTAATAAATCGCTTAAAACAATGAACAGATTCTCAAAAATTGTCAACGGAGAATGATCTGTTGGTATATACAGTATAATACTTCCTATTCAACTCCAATTTTCAAATGCAGTCAAAAGGCTGGTGAGTATGAAAGGACATTCATACATTTTAACAATCCCCATCCATGTCTCTTATTGTGAAACATCCTGCACGTACAGACCGAGCCCCTGTTTATTAAAAGAACATGTAAACGTGTTGCTCTTACCCGCGTTGAAGTTCTGATGTGGTCCCGGTTGTGGCAGCGTGTCTTTTTCCCCCACACCCACTACCATGTTGCGCAGCCTCAGAGAGTCATACAGCCCTTGTAGCTTCTGGTACTGCCTGTTCCTCTCCATCAGCCTCTCGGACACTTCGCTGTACTTCCTCTTATAATCCTCCATCACCTGAAAGGGACAGTGTGTTATACACTGCCACATGTTCTCCTGAAGTCACGTTTCTAACTATCGAAATTGTCATGTAGGTTTGACGATCGAGAACACATACTGAGATTGACACCTCTATTTCTATTCCTTCATCATCTACAATGAAGAAAGGATTAGAGATGATGTGCATGGACCTGTCCTTCTCACTTCCCCCCCTTAGGCCCATTTTACACTCTTACATCTTTCTTTGTACCAAAAGAGGACTGACTAAATCACTTTCGGACTTCATGACAGTCTTAGGGTTTCATTTCAAATCTGAGGTTATGAATCGGCAGTGGAATTTCAGGATTGTCGTTTACTTTCTTCAGAGAGGCGATTTCCCCCTTCATGGCGGTGAGCTCCAGTTCTCTGCACTGGTTCTGCTGGGTCAACACCTTCTCCATCTGCTTCAGCTGTGCCTCGGCCCGCGACAGACTGTACTCTTGATACATGTGCTCCTGATGGACCTGTTTACAAAGAGACTGACAGGCTGGGTGTTTTATAGGAAAAGAGAGGACAGCTACACAGACACAGACAGAGAGACGACTGGCACTGCTCATACACAGACAGAAAGATATTCGACCTGATAGCTCCAGAAGGCCAGAGCCCGGCCACTGATGTCCAGCACTATGTCTGGTCGCAGACCTGCCAGCACCATGGCTTTGTACTCCTCAGAGGGCGACAGCTCCGTCCTCACAATGTCCAGCTTCCCAGACAGCGCAGAGGAGCAGGCCGGGCAGATGGCCGGGGAGCGGCTGAGCTCGCTGGACCCGTGCTGCTCGCAGAAAGCATGCGAGCAGGCCGTGACCCAGGCGAATCCGTTCAGCTTGGTCCGACACTTTGGGAAGTTACACAGGAGTGTGTCGTCGCAGAGAGACATGGCCTAGATTGCGGAAAGCACACGGATATTTCCATAAAGGAGATCAGCACAAGTCTATATAGAGCAATCACACATATTTTGATTTTGAAAGACCTTGACTGTGTCGGTGTAATGCAAATAAAAATGAATCCGGGGCCTTTTAAACTAGTCTCTTTCAGCCAGATCAAGCTTCTATGTGGGGTTCCTATTTTTGGAGGTTTCAAGTATTTAAGGTCCTATTTGGTGAAATTTCTGAATTCCGCGTCACCAAGTCAGGGATAAGGAATTCTTATGCGTTTGTATGTGTGAGTACTGAAAGAATGTAGCTATTTTATGAGATTTTCTTTCCCACCTTTCTTCTCAGGTTAGCATCGATACCAGGCTTATATTCCTCTTTAATCCTAAAATTGAGAACTGGAACATACATTTTGATGTTGTATTCTAGTAAAACTTCAAATTTCAAGGCCAACAACTGGCTTTCAAAAACATTTAAGCTTTTGTTTTCTGTGGTTTAGCTCATAAACCCACATAGATTTTACTGGCAGCACTGTAGTTAATGTTACATTAGCCAACTCCTCAAACTATGAGAACAATTTAATGTGACGCTAACCCTCCACTTACCTTTAATTTTGTCTTCTTAGATATTTAAAATTATGAACAAGGTAAACACTAGATAAATAAGAATTAAATAACGCTACTTCAAATATAAAAACTTGGTTGTACAGAATGAGGAAGTAGCTTGCTTCAGTTTAGGTGTAGCTAGCTTAATGTCAATGTTAGCATTAGCAGGCTAGCAAGTGAAGTGATGAGCTCTCAGGCTAAACCGTCCTGTCCGCTTTCTATTCAACTGCTGCTTTTAAAAGACACAACGTTGACTTTTAAAAACTACAGTTTCTGTTAAACTCAAACGGATACCGTCATCCTAACGGGATAACGCCTCTGTCCCGTTTTTTCCCGGTGAATTTCGAAAAATACCAAACCTACCAGTTAGTCCTTCACTCAGCAGGTGACAACAGGTGACGCTGTCGGTAATACTGTAATCTCATTGGCTGATCTCAAGACAGTTACAAAACATATAAATATGTTTGTTTTTGGTATTTACATACTGATTATTTATTTATTTATTTATTGTCATCACTACTTATACTACACTTGAATGATATTTTGAATTAAGGACTTTGACTTAATGGAGTATTTTTTTATGTGCTAGTGCTATGTAGAGGCTATATTTACTCAAGTACTGTACTTCAGTAGACTACAAATGTGAGGTACTTGTACTTGTGTATTACACTTTTGACACAGTGAAAATTTAAATAACATTTCTTGGATTGCACCAGATAAGCTATCTAGAGCCATTTTATGATTTTATTTTATTTGATTATTTTACCTTTTAAAACATTTTAAAGTCCGCAGTTGTTCGGGAGAATGCAGCACTGCCCTTTTGCTTTAAAGCAAACATTTGACAAGTTGGGAATGAGACTCAAACATCAACTTTTCTTAGAAACAGCACCTTTAATGCATGAGTCATAATTATCTTATTACTTGAATGAATGAATGACTTCATTTCTAACCAACAAGTAAAACAACACAATAAAAACAAACAAGTGTCTGAAAAGGAATAGGTAGTAAAACTTCTATATCGTGTACTTTCTTCTTTTAGCTCATATTATTATTTCAACAAATTCTCAAAAATATTATTTACAACTGATACAAACAACTACCCTTCATTTGTTTACACTAAAAAAACATCAATCCCAGTTTATTTACCAGCCAACCTGTTTTATATATAAATGGGAACACCCCTAACAAAACCTTTCCTTCTCCATATACCTGCCAAAAATCTATTTTTTTGTATAGTTTTTTTTAATTGATTTATATGATATGATTATGACATGATATTTTAGAGCCTAATAATTTGATTCAATTACATTTATGATTGCACTTACATAGTTGCACCCTACATTTCTGACACAGGACTTTCACCTGTTACAGTGTGGTGCTGAAGTAAAGAAGTGTTGGGTAAAGAATCTGAGGAGTCACTTTAAAAACAAGCTGGACTTTGACTTGACTTCAACATTTCCCATTTATTTTATCAGTGAACCTGGATGAAGTCAAACGCTTAATGACTTCCCCACATCAAAAATAATGCCATGTTTTCTCACACGGCCCCTGAGTGGATATGTGTGCATAATGTGAGACACCTACTTAAATATAGCCCCCCCTCCTCTTCCTTGTCCTCCACCACCACCACCTCCTCCCACTTTTTTCCCTCTCTCTCTCTTTTATCCATTTCTCCACGTGGTACAGGAGTAAAGGCGGGGGGTGAAAGAGGGGCATTGTGCTGTGCGGCAGTGGATCCGGGGGTTCATAGTGAGAGAGGGGAGATGCTCACTCAACTGTGTCCAGCACGCCATTGTCAAAGATTCCCATCTATTCTCTGCCTTTTAAATAGAGCTCCAGTGTAAGATGCTTTTTTGGAGGGGGGGGTTGGAGGGAGGGAGGGGATGGGGGGGTATTATGCGCTTGGCGATAACACACGAAATACATGCATGCATGTGGAATGGCTGTGTGGCCCCACTTGTACGCAGCGGCCACGCACTGCAACCGGCGCTGATAATTGGCCCTATGAAAATCAAAGGGGAGAAAAATATCGCCTGCTCGCCCCTCGTCCTGCTGGGAAGACGGATTTCTGACTCTTTGCCGACGGAAACCACCTGCCAGCCAATTACCACGGCTATGATTACATTATTAACCCGCCTCGGCGAGAATTATACAGTAGGAGCCGGTTCACCTGGGGGTGCACAAACAGATGTCACCTGACTGATGGGTCACCTGATCCCTTTTTTTGGACGTGTTATTGCGTCTTAATTTGACCCATGGTGATTTTATTCTGACCCAAAAAAGAAAGAAAGAAAGAAAGAAAGAAAGAAACAACAACATAGGTCTATATCTTTAGCAATCCGCCGCCCGTTTAGATTTAGATTTGTTTTTAGGCTCCCACATGCTTTGACACCTAATTGTCATGTTTTATTGAAAGTTTATAGCTGCTGCGAGAGTGTGTAAAGAAAAAATAAAGCTGGGGGAGAAAGAGAAAGAGAGAACCAGGGAGGCTGTGTGTTACACGCCATTGAAATGCAAATATCATTGAAGAACAAGGAGTGGTTCTGTGTGTGAATGTGTGTGGCGTGTGTGTGTGTGTGTGTGTGCGTGTGTTTGTGTGTGTGTCCCTGTATGTGCATGCAGCGGGGGCAGCAGTGGGAGAGGAGGGGCGCAAATTGGACAAGTTTTTTGGGGGAGAGGAGACTTTAGAAAACAGCCACACACACGCACTCACGGCAGCTTCATATGACACGGCGCAGACCTGCGGATTTCCAAACACATGTCCTATTGTGATTTTTTTTTTTACTTTCTGTCATCAAACTTTGTTTTGGGTTTTTTTTTTTACATCCAGAAGCGATCTTACACCTTTTATTTTATTTGCTGGACATCCCTTTCGTTGCGGGATTTGTGCGACTTTCCAACTTTGGATGCTTGGATGGTTTCAGGAGCGCTTCCAAGTGCGCAAAAAAAACGTGCCTAGTGCCATTCGACCGACCGATGCCCCCCTCTCTGTCTGACTCGCCGTGAATCATGTCACGCCGGAAGCAGAAGCGACCCCAGCATCTCGTTAACGCGGATCCGGGGGGCCCGAAGCTGCTATCTCACGGTGAGGAAAGAAAGAAATCTTTTACAAGTGTGCATGCGATTTATGTCTTGGATTTGTTGAAAGAGGGCGACACGTCCTGCAGCCCAAATGGCGCACGTCCCTGCACGCGGAATTCGCTTTAAATCCTCAATGGCAAAAGTTTGGATTTCGGATTAACACGATTTGTGTGGTTATTGTTAGTTTTCGCCTTGATTTGTGCCATTTTTTAAATACATGTATTTATGCATGGCCACATTCCAACAAACGCACCTGATTTAGCAGACAAAAAAAGTTTAAGATCTAAGTTTGTCAACTAAAGAAACCCCTCCTGCTTTGTCATTCACTGTAATGGGCCCCACTAAATGGAGGCCCGAGGCACTTTGGTCGGGGCCAATAAACTTGTCCCTGTGAAGTGAATAGAGGAGGATTAACTAACATACATCTGTGGCCATTTTCATGTGCTGTCTGTCCTCTAGGAAACCAACAGGCTGCTCAGCGCTGACTGCTGGAGGTCTTTGATTAGTATAGAGCACTCTCTTATTTGTTAACAATAAGGTGCATGGGTGGGGGGAAGGGAAGGCAGTGTTTTTTGGTAAAGATTAATCTTCCACCCTTCTATTCTCTTCTTCTTTTGCTCCTCGTCCATGCTTTTCTCCCTAATGCACCCCTCTCCCCCCATTTTCCACCTCCTTAATACTTCCCTCCCCTCTCTTTCTCCCTCTTTCTCGCCCCCCAGCCCTATTGACTGTATACCCCTCCGCACTTGGGGGGGTGCTCAGATGGATGAGAAAAAAAAGATTCAGAGGGGATAGAGAGATTGCTCTCACACTTGTTGTGTGTTGCAATGGGTTATAGCTTCAAGTGCATGCTCCTAAGTGTCTCTGCAGGTAAACTTCCACAAATTAAAAAGATAAGCATGGGAAGTTATTTTTAGTTTCCTTCTCGTTCAGGTTTATTAAGGAGTCACAGGGAAGGAATTTCACAGAGGTACAGTCTTTCATTCCATCACTATATCTCTCCAGGAGGGAATAGTTAGTTTGTCTCTCCATTGTTGTTACCCTCCCCCCTTCTTTTTCTTTTTACTCTTTCTCACTCTGTGCTCAAGATTCTGAAAGAATTTGACCCCTGAGCAGCAGAGGTCAGATTAGTTGACCAATCACAGTGTCCGGACAGTGCCCAGAACCCTTAGCGTGGCCTGACCCTTGACCTCCACTGTGACGTAAGGGGGGAAGGGTGAATAGGGAGATGAAAGACGCAACTGCTGTAGGGAGGGGGTGGGTTAAGAGGGGTTATGGGTTGTCTTGGTGATGCCCATTGTCCTCTAAAATGTGTTGCCATAGCAGCAAGGTGGTCTGTAAGCTTTTTTGTGTGTGCAAGATGTTTGAGGAGTTTTGCTCCGGAGAGCACAGATTGAGACAAGACATTACAAAGACTCATGGACTGCCGAGTTTCTTTCACTTGTTTATTTTTTTGTTCAAGGCCATTTCTTTTGAAGTCGTAATAGGATCTTTTGGTATGCACACAAATTTGCTAACTTAATTAGTAAACAATAACTGGAGGGAATGAAATAAACACACTCTGTAACTGAAGCCCGCTGTTCACATACCTGGTTATCTGGGTTCAATAATGCAAAGAAACAAGCTAAAAGTAAATTAAGTTTAAATCTCTTAAAGCTCTTGTTCTTTGATTTTGTCAATCCACAGATGAGCACCTGGGCATGAAGTCACCATCAACATCACTTGGCTCAGAAGTGACTTCGTCAGGGTCCTCCTCCTCATCCCCCACCTCTCTCCAAGACTGCCAACCACCTCTGGCCCCTCGCCCATCCCCTGGTGGGCTCCACGCGCCCTCCTTACCCAGCGAGAGCTCGCCTCCTCCTCACTGGCCCAGCCACATCGCCCCCTTCACCACCTCCCTCCCCAACACCCACTCTTCCCTCTCCCCAGACTTTCCTCACCCCTCGCTGTCATCCCAGACTCACTCACCACCTCCCCTCGGTCAAACCTCAGGTTCCCACAGTCTCTCCCATCAAGGAAACTCTCACTCCACCATGACCTCCCCACCGATGGGCAGCTCAGCCACCACCACTACCTCCTCCTCCTCTTCCTCATCCTCGTCATCTCAGTGTGCGCCACCTCATCGTGACAGCTCCAGTCCAGGTCAGCAGCACGCCTCCAACTCTCCAGGGCAGCAGGGACAGATCCATGTGTCGCCGACCCTGGCAGTGCTCTTGGAGGAGCTGAGGGTTTTACAGCAGAGGCAAATCCACCAGATGCAGATAACTGAGGAGATCTGTAGGCATGTTCTAAGGCTTGGAGGAGCTGTGTTTGGCCAAGATAATAATACACAGGCCAATGGTGCAGACAACCAGAAGTCTACAGGTACAGCATCTTCATCACCAACACACCCCTCTACTGCAACACCAGTCACCACGGCGTCATCGCTTTTGACTGGCCTACCATCTTCCCTGTTCCCCCAATCATCTGTCTCAAAAACAGGTGCTTCACACGTGAATGGCAGCAGACCTCCATCCTCCTCTACCTCTTCCTCATTACCTTCCTCGTCTATTTCATCCACTATGAGCTCCTCTGTTGCCTCCCTACACCCTCTGTCCTTGTCACTGGGCCTACCGCCACGCTACCTCCATGAAAAATCCTCAAACACCTCCTCATTTGGTCATAGCAACGGTATCAGTTTCCCAACTCCTCCTCTTCCTACCACCAGCCATTCCCAGGATCTCCAGCCCAGTTCATCTCTGGGATCTGCCTCCTCAGCAGGACGCCCTCAACATGTGTGCCGTTTTTGTGGAAAGGTGTTAAGCAGCGATTCATCACTCCAGATCCATCTGAGGTCGCATACAGGTGAAAGGCCCTACCAGTGTCCAGTCTGCTTGAGCCGTTTTACAACCAGAGGGAACCTCAAAGCCCATTTCCTGCGACACAGAGAGCAGAACCCAGAGCTGTCCCTCTCCCTGCTGCCCCCAGCACTGTCGGAGCAAACACAGAGTAGCTCACCAACTGGTGCCATCCAGAGAAGGAGAAAACGGCGTGCTGATGATGATGAGTCCTTTAATGGAGTAAAAGGAAGCATTCCTGGGATGACAGAGAACATGGCTTTAGGATTCCTGTCTGGCACGTCCACTCGGCCCTCGCCTTCCTCTCTACCTCTGCCCCCCTCAGTGGACATGGCATTGCTGTCCACAGCCCATTCACTGCTACAGCTGAACAGAGCCTCAGCTGCAGCTGCTGCCAGCGCATCTAGCACTGTACTGCCATCCTCTTCATCCTCATCCTCCTCCATGGGCAGCCAGTTCAAAGGAGCAAAGCAGCAAAGATTTGATGAAAACACACCCCCCCACTCTGCCCTCCATACAACCTCCCCATACTCTCAACTGGCACACCTCCCCAAGATTCTCTTCCCTGGAGGTGCCTCCCCTCACCACCTTGCACTTCTACGGCCCCCAGGCCACCCCTCCACCTCCCACCTCACTTCACCTCATCAGCTACCCTTCCCTTTCCCACCTTTCCCTAAACCATCAACTTCCTCAACCTCTTCATCCTCTCCCACCACTTCCACCCAGACCTCAGACACTTCCAAGTTGCAGCGCCTGGTACAGAAACTTGAAAAGCAGCCACATGGAGGTGCCTCCACCTCCTCACATACCCCTGATGGGGACACACAAGGCCAAGACCTGTCCACCACCTCCAGTGCCTATCGCAGGGAAATGTTGGCTGCTCTTGGCCTGAGCCCAAGTGCCAATGCTGTTGGACTGGTGACCAGCCAGGGAGTCTCAGGTTCTGGCACTACAACTACCCCTTCTCTGCCCACTGCCCATGCTGCTAATCAGTGTGGAGTGTGTCTTCGTGTCCTTAGCTGCCCTAGAGCTCTGCGTTTGCACCAGGCCACACATCTGGGAGAGCGCCCCTTCCCTTGCAAGCTGTGTGGTCGTTCCTTCTCCACAAAGGGCAGCCTGAGGGCCCACCTTGCCACTCACCGTGCAAGACCGGCCAACTCACGTGCTTTGAACTCCTGCCCACTGTGCCCACGCAAGTTCACAAATGCCTTGGTTCTTCAGCATCATATCCGCTTGCACCTTGGAGGGCAAATACCACCAGATGAAGATATACCTTCTGAAGAAGCCACTGAAATACAGAATGCCGTCTTTGATGATGGCGAGAATGACTCCATAGGCTCCCCATCTAACGCCCAACAACTTCTCCCTCTGGCCTTAACAACAAACTCCAAGCCTCCGATGGATGCTCTCAACTCAGGGTCCACTTCTAAGCAATCCACAGCTGCTGATGCCTCATCTGTGAAGACAGATGAATCCGAACGCTCAACACCCAGTGTTAGCCCACCCTTGACCTGTAATCCCCCCCCAGAGGGAGCCGAGGACCCCCTGCGTCTGGGAGACAACACCCAAGCTGATGTTAGCCCAATGAACTCTGAGGAGGAGACCCATGCTGACCTGGGCAGCACCAGCCCTTTCAAAGCACCCATAGCTAGTTCTCATTCAGCTGTCGTGAATGGAGATGTAGAGTCAGATGACACCCCTCTTTCTCTCTGTGTTTCAAAGCCTGAAGTAGAAAATGATATCCCGCATAGAGGAGTAAATAAGGATGAACCCACAACAGGTCCTGATTCGAATCCCGAACCCCCAGCTGTAAGTCCCTTACCTTCCCTCACCCCACCTGCCAGCCCCAAAGCTACCCCTGAAGTAGAGGAAGCATGTGGTAGTGCACCACAGGAGGCTGCAGAGAGAGATGCTGCCCAAAGCAAAAGCAAGAGCGAGATTGTCACACCACCAGTGCTGGATCCAGAGCTGGAGAAAGACACCCCAATAGAGGATAGTAATGCAGGGCCAGAAAAGCCTTCAGAAGACCCAGAGCCCTCTGTCCCCGCACCTGCACTGCCTGCACAGCCTCCTCGCTCCGACAAACCCTATAGCTGCTCCCAGTGTGGAAAGGCATACGCCAGCCGTAGCGGACTTAAGGTAAGAGTTGAAGAAACTGTGAATTGAGTCAAAAGTAAACGTCCAGTTGAGTATGTCATCCTCCTTCACTTTTGAGTAAATCTTATTTATGTGGTGTCTTCCACAGGGCCATATGAAAACTCACCCTGGAGCGTTGACCAACACCCCCTCCAAGGCTCAAACCAATGACAATGACATTGTGGAGGATCGCAGTGCACATTCAGCAAATAAAAACCCAGGACAACAAGAGGAAAAGCAGGGATTGGCTAAATCCCCTGAGAAAGGTGACAGCACAGATCCTCCTCCACAAAAAAGTGTTGTTTCTAGTGTGGCGGACGAGCCTATGGACGCTACTGTGTAGACGAGTTAGCATTGTTAAACTGGCTGCAGTCAGTCTTTAAAGGGTCCTGACAAGGGAATGTATTTTTTTAATAGAATGACATTTGTTTTCTAGAATTACTTCTAATTCATGTTTACCTTTTGCAGTAGGCAGATCTAGTTTGTATTGTAGTTACATTGTAGTAACATTACGAGAGATTTGTGAATGTAGTATTTTAGATATGTATTTTTGTATTTCAAAGACCACGGTGAGGCCTTATTGTACACACTTCATAGCATTGTCACAATGAGAATTAATTGTTGGCGCTTTTTGGCTGATAGCTGTTTCAGCACATACTGTATAAGCTGATTTGAATAAGAGGACAGTCCAGAATTCTTACAAGATGAACTCCATACCAAAACAGGCCAAAATTAGTAATGGCCAATGTTTGTAAATATGAGCTCAGTTAAATTTGTATGCCTTTTTATTGTTACTTTCTTCTTTCCTTTTTTTAATGCCATGCTGCTGAAAGCATGTTTCTGATGTGCTGAGTTGCACTGTGAGTTGCACTGTGTCCTGTGCTTCCGACCGAAACATCTACTTAAATAAACACGTGTTAGAGATAACCATGATGTTGATGATTATGATGATGACGATGATTGTGTTCGATTATCAGTACTTTTGCGAACAGTCCTTGTACTTATAGCTGTAAACTTTGCCCGCAGCAAATGATTCATAATGATGATTGTAAACGGTTATTCTTGTTGTTATCTCTGAGTTCAAATTGACAACAAAGATGAGCCCTGTCTGTTGTAACTCCCCCTCCTTTGTCTTTCCTTTTCCCGACCTCTTCCCCCTGCTCTCCTCTCTCTCTCAAAGCACTTGAGAGTTTTCTGCTACTGCAGAAATGATCTACACTCACTGCATTCCTGCTTAGCCCAATTTAGTGTTTATGTGCTTTGCTTTACCCTTTGTAACCCCTTTTTTGTAGCAATGACAAAATATGTTCCCATGCCTCCCATGTGATGTATAAAAGATAAATAAAACAATGGGGATGTGAAGAGGAGACCTGTTTGTTGGTTGTCTGTGGTTTCTTCGGGCTTGGGGTGAGTTTTTTTTTGTGTGTGTCTGGGTTCAGTTTAAGCCGTCCCTGTGAATTAATTTATCTGTTTAAGTATTCTGTTTGCATGACTCTTATTCTGTGTGCGCCTGCATGTGCGCTGGTCAGTTTTGGCTTGTTTGTTCCAGCTCTCGGTGTGTCTGGATCCTTTGTCTGGGGCGCTGGGCTCGCTGTCCCCTGATTCTGCCTCTTTTTTGCCCTCAATGTCTTTTAATATGTTTCAGTTCCCCAGCACTGTGTCTGTGTGTGTGTGTGTGTGTGTGTGTGTGTGTGTGTGTATGTATGTGTGAAAAGGATAATCAGAGCCTGTATGAGTGTGATTGAGGGTGCAGCTGTAGAGGCCGCCACCTCCCTCCCTCCCTCCCTCCCCCTGCCTTGCCCTCCTCTCTCTGTGTCATACGCTCTTTCATACGCACTCTCTTTCATTTTCTCTTTCATTTCTCTCCCTCACTCTTTCTGCTCACCCCCTCACCCCTGTACTCCCCCCTCACCCCCCCACCCCATGTAATGAGCTGACACACAGGAAGCTCTAATCCTCACACAATGCCACCCCTCTTCCCCCCAGAGTGACTGGGAGCGGGACAGGGGGCAACCGGGACCAACCTGGCCCAGCTGTCCCCAAAATGGCCGCCTTTAATCCCTCCAGTTTTTAGCCTACAGTGGCTCCCGAAACCAGGACAACCGGTAACCAATGAAAAGAATGCTCAGGGCAGGGAGAGGGACAAAAGAAGTGAAAGGAGCCATGTGTGAGAAGTTTGTCCACATGCGTCCGTGGGCGACAAGGGACGTGTCTCAATCAAAAAAAAAGAAAGAGGAGGAAAAAGAAAAGTCATTTTAATACTTTTCAGTTTAAATAAGAAATAGGGAGGTGGAGGTGAATAGTCCACAGGTGTGATGACGATCATGTTTACCAAATTGTAACACATTTATCACTCATCAGTGAGCATTAATTAACTCTGTGCAGACATCAATCATCTTCAGTAGAGAGGACAAAAGTATTTCGAGGTGTTAAAGGTCGTGTGATGTGCATATTTAGCCTTCAATCAGAGAAGAATCAACATCAGCACTAGGAAGACAAAGAAGTTGTTCATCCAGCATTGGCCGTTAATTAAAGTGATTTTAGCAATTATAGCTGCCACACACAATGTGACCATCATCATATAGATAAGTGCTTTTTTTGCTTCATGATTTGCTTGATGATTTGTTTCATTAAGGACTTTTTATATTTGTTTATAAAGCAAAATCAGTAAAACACAGAAATGGGCGTTGAATACACTAGGCCTCCTTTTTAGAGTAAAAAACATAACCTTGATATAGCTAAAAATGAATAAATTCTTTATAATCCTTTATAATCTAGTCATTAGCAGATATAAGTATTTCTTATTATTATAGTATTTGTTGACAACAACAACACCTCCTGTGGGCAACCATTAGTGGAGGCCTGTTTAGCCTACAAACAGATAATTAATGAGAATACTGCATAACACAACTGTAATGAAACAAAGTATGTCTTCAAGCTATGATTGATGATAAATACAGTACCTTAATTAACACTTAAAACATTGTTATAGCTGCATCCAACTAAGCATGGTACGATATGAAAATGTAATAAAATAATTGTGATTCATGATATTGTCCCGATAATGATCAAACGTTATTTAAACTTATAAATACAAACCTGAATTGCACTAAAACATTGTGAAAAACAATCATGCGCAGAATCTTCAAACAGTAAGCGTAAATCAGAAGGTGTTCCTGCCTGAATAAAGGATGATGGTAACCTCATTCACCTCAATTTGGAATTGGTATCATTCAAACACATCTGATTTAAATTGTAATTTGAAAATAATGCCTTTTCAAATCGTTCATGCGATGATGTTCGTGATTATCTCAGTTGACGTTTCCCTCATGATCAGTGTTCAATTGTCACCAAGTGTTAATTCAGGGTAAGAAAATGTTTATACATCACTTAAGAATGCTTATAGAGTTTTACCAGCATTTCACATTTAGATTCATGAGCATTTAAAACTCATAAAGTCACAAATTGTATTAAGCCTTTTGGTGGAACAAACCAGTTAGGAGAGTGGCTTTTGCGGACAAAATACTGTAGGTATCCTTTATCATGCTGTACATGTATAGGCAGAATTTAAACACCACTATGAGGATATTAAAAGGAGATAATAGCTCCATCATATACTTATACTTAATATATTCCCCTAATGTGAGTTTGAAAAGGATTCACGAATATCTCAACAAGGTGTAACACTGCTGAGGAACTTTAACATTCTACTTTTAATTATAATAGTCTTAATTTGTTGGCAGGTCTCACTTGTAAAAGCTTGATCTTATAAAGACTCCCACAGTTAATAAAACTACACACTTTGCAGGAATGTTAAATCACCCTGGATGGGTTGGTGAGAAGGCAAGCTGAAGTCAATACAAATTCCACTTCAGAGGAACGCTTTTTAACTCCACAAGAGGGAGCTGTGGGCCACAGTTTGGTCATCCATCTACCAAAGTAAGACACTATGACAGCACATGGTCAGTATTTTTCTGCACTACTTTTCACTGACACAATTATTTCATCATTATTTTTGTTTATCCTGCATATTATTTATAAATGTATCAGGCCCCTGTGTGTTTTTATTCAGTTTGACTTCATTCGTGCTGGTACTGTAGGCTAGTGTTACAATTTCGTTACATTTGAGTTCCCTGACATGTATCAAACTCTTGTGAGCACATCCCTTGCATTCTATCTTTCCACAGTGATTTCTAGAGAGATTTATACATGCAGACACTGTCACATCAGCAGAGGCTTACTTAAACATACATAATACACAGTAGTCAGTTGTGAAAGAAGTGGTCAAATATTTTACTCAAGTAAAAGTATGAATGCCACAGTGTAGGAATGCTTTGTTACAAGTAGAAGTCCTGCATTCAAGACTTTAATGAAGTACAGAAGTATCTGTATCAAAATATACTTCCAGTATCAAAGTGAAGGTACCCATAATGGAGAATAGCTCATTTCAGAATAATGTAGATTATACAACTGGATTATAATCTGTAACTTTAGCCATTGTTTGGTGATGTTGGAGCTGGAAAAAGATACTGTATAGCCTACCTATGTATGGAGGACTGAAACTGCCAAAATCAAACATCAAAATAAATAAATAAACATGAGCATGAATCCATTTTAAAACGTGTCATAAATTGACAGTTGTGTTTTGATATGCTTATGTAGTCTATATATTGTCGGACAATTTCATTTCATTTTTTCATATATGTATGTATATTTATACATTATTTTACCAACTGTGTTGCAAAAGGCAAGCGGGAAAGAGATGAATAAATAAACAAATACATTTCAGAAAATGTATAAATGAATAAATTAAATGGAACATTACATGAATACAGAAACATTTAAAATAAATCAAATAAAATGTTGCATTAATTATTTTTTTTAAATTTTGGATGCATTTAATGCGACATTTTTCATACATAAATCTTTTAAATTTACTAAGCCATTTTTTTTTGTTGGCAGTTTCAGTCCTTCACAACTGTGTAGCTTAATCTATAATAATTAAAATACATCTTATATTATTTGTTTATAACATTTTGCTCGGAACGTTTGACTGTGTAAAGTAACTAGCATCATGTATTTACTTTGTTACTTTACGCCACTGCTTACATGTGCGTCTTAACGCCTCGTTTATTCTAATTATAACAATATAACAAATAAAATAAAATCCTTAACTCGTTGCTTTGCTGTTACATCCGAATCATTTATCACGCACTTTGATTTGTCAAACCTTCCTTCCCGTAACATCCATCAAAGGTCCACCTGTAAACGTTTAATAAGGTTAGTAAGATCTCTCTGACGAGCGCGATAATTTAATTAAACCGTTTAATCTCACGGCGATACTCACTCAGGAGGCACAATGCGAGGCAATTACTCTCCCCCCTCCTCCCTCCCTCCCTCCCTCCGCTCGTCTGAGTCGTTTCCTTAGCGAGGCGTTAGAAACCAGAAGTGCATAAAAGCCACATGAACAACATCAGCAGCGCAGGAGGAACAGGGCGCCCTTCAAAACAAGCGAGGAGGAAGACGAGCGAGGAGGAAGGCTTCTTATTGGCTGCCGCGGGAGAGACAGAGGCAACGAGGGGTGAGTGGAGGCAGAGGGAGAGCCGGAGAGGAGAGGAGAGGAGAGGTGGACAGAGTTTGACTTTATTTGGGATCAATCCGGACACGCAGGAGGCGACAGGAGCGCGTCTTGGAAAAGGTGAGTCTCTCTCCCCCCTCCTCCTCGCTTAAAAGCTCCTGCCTCACTGTATCTGACTGCTGATGAGGCACTGATACCCTCGGGGTTATTTTTATTTTTTTACAGCACAGGGTCGAGCCTATTTATCAGTTATTAACCTGTAATATCATTCCACGTGTTGTCTTGCCTGGCTGTCTTGTTGATCTGCCTCCTTGAACTTTTGACCTAAAGAGGCTCAACAAATCAAAAGAGTCGTCAATGAAGTGAATGATTCAGGTGTGATTCAGACTCACGCAGAGGAAGCTGAACCCCCCTCATGGCGGTACAGTGTCAGATTCAGTCATTCAGCACTTGAGGGTTATTCTCTCTCGAAATCCAGGATGTGACCTTGAGTAACTCACTAAGAGCTACTTATCAGCAAGTCCTTTTGGACCTTGCACTCCCCTCTTTTTCTGGGAGAGCCTCGCCTCTCGGTGTCTGCGGCGAGCGTTTGATCACATGCAGGAAGGCTGAATCTACTGTCTCACTGTCTCCTTTTGCAGTCACTCCTTCCTGAACCCACGTGCTGCTGATCTGCTGCTTGCTGCTTGCTGCTGCTGCTGCCGCCTGAAGGTACCTGAACTTCCCAGCCGCTCTTACCTTCTCCTCATCATAAGTCTTTGTTAAGGTCTGTCATTGTGCGCGTTGATATCAGGTTATCTTCCATGTCCTCGACCCTTCTGTATATCTCGCCGGCTGAATTACTTACCTCAAGTCTTCTGTTCCCTATCTTGGGATCAATTTTTTACACTGTTCTTTTCTATCAATAGGCTCAGAGGTGTGTTTTTTTTGTCGTCCTTGGTTGTCGGATTAATCTCTGCTCGTCAGAAAACGCTTTCACATTCCTAAAGACGTTCTGGGGGGAATTCGAGAGTGAAAAGTCACCTGGGTTACCTGAGAAACTCAAAGGTAGTCCTTGAAATCACCTTCAAACGACAGTTGTAATCCAAATTTGCAATTTCTAGCCACAAAATTCTGAAGGCTTTATTGTTGTTTTTTGTACCCTTAAATCACTCCAACCTTTTCTTAATGAAAAGATTTTCACTTTGATATCACTGCCGCACCCTTTCTCATTCCAAACTCCATTAATGTTTTACCGAATTTGAAGTCGTACATCTGATTGTGGCAACTTTGAGCCTGTTAACGCAAAGTGACTCTGACTCATTGAAGCCGGTAAGGCAGAAAAGGTGAATGAGCACGCCGCCCGACATGCCCCGAACTCCATTCATGCTGAGGAGGGTGAACTTTAGAAAACACGTGACCAGCCGCTGTGTCGACACCTGCTGTGTGTGTGTGTGTAGGTGGATTCTTAGGAAGCTGTGAATTCAAAACGTGTGTGTCTCAGTCGCTGTCTCGAAGACGTATGGTTACTAATGAAGAGCTGGTGTTTTCAGGCATGTGGCGTGTTTGCTCGTCTCCCCCTCTCTGTCAATACACTCAACCTTAAAAGGCCATTTGCCGAGCGGCCTAATGGCTCTCCGATCCACTAAACCGCCCTCAAATCGAACAGCGTGTTTTGCCACTGTGGTATTTTGTGTTGTTTTGTTTTAGTGGGTTTTTTTTTTTGCTTGTTTGTACCCACGTTAGCGCCTGGGGCATTGAAATATGCTTTCGTTCGACCAGATTTGAACAGAGTGAAACATCAACAAGGACGGAGTAATCAGTCTCCATGGTGACGGCATCACTTTACGAGTGTTGTTCTCTCTCGTGTGTTTTCTCCACAGATGGCAGGAGACGATCAGAGATAACTGGGAGAAAAAGTTGAAGTCCTCAGTCTCACAACAAGGCGAGAAAAAGCTTGGCGTTCGTGACTGAAATCCTGCGCGGGAGATATTTTATAGCTTTTCCCATTTAATAAATCAGCGAACAATGGCGTCCTACAGCCCGGCCCCGACAGAAGAGGCGCCCGGTGGCGGCCCCCCATCTGTGAAATCTGAAGGCTCCAACGAGTCAATGAAGCTGAAGAAGGAGATCTCCCTCGTGAATGGGGTCTGCCTCATCGTGGGGAACATGATCGGCTCGGGGATCTTCGTCTCGCCCAAGGGCGTCCTCATGCACAGCGCCTCCTACGGCCTCTCTCTGGTGGTGTGGACCGTCGGAGGGATCTTCTCCGTCTTCGGGGCCCTGTGCTACGCCGAGCTGGGGACCACCATCACCAAGTCGGGGGCCTCCTACGCCTACATCCTGGAGGCCTTCGGGCCTTTCCTGGCCTTCATCCGATTGTGGACGTCGCTGCTGATCATCGAGCCGACCAGCCAGGCCGTCATCGCCATCACGTTCTCCAACTACATGGTGCAGCCCGTCTTCCCCACCTGTATACCTCCGTACCTGGCCAACAGGCTGCTGGCGGCTGCTTGTATATGTAAGTAGACATCTGGAGTGTGTGGCAGTGTGTATGAGAGAACGAGTGAAGGATGAGCCAGTATACAAGTGAGTAAGTGGCGAAAAGAGTTGAGTTAGTTTCCCATATTCAAGAGAGCACGTGAGCTTTGTAGACTAGAGAAGTGAAACACGGTGACGCCAACTGCTGAAATCAGCAGAAAGACTCACTGACATCTGACGAAAGAGGAACTGGGCGACCCCTTAGAACTCGTGTGACAATTTAGGGAAAGTAAGCGGAAAAAATATTTTGCTCGACCTCAGAGCTTCAGAGCCGGCAGCAGCGGGAGACTCTTCATAAGTGCAGAGGTGCTTCAACTTCATGTATGGACGCGGCCCAGATCGCCGAGGTAACTCGAGCACAATGGCTCAGAGAAAGAGCAAAGCTGACAAACCGAGTTAATCAAACTAACAAGATCGCTCCAAGAAATTCACAAAACTTCTCACCGAGGCAACCGAGCAACAACCCCCCCGGAGGCCGAGAAATACCAACACTCAGGCAACCGGACAAGAAGCCTAAAGACTGAAGGGAATATCTCTCAGACAAGCCCTGATAAATATATAGGACATATTGTGCTCCTTTTGCAATTTGATAACTCATTTACCCTCCCACCTACCTGAAAGACATGCCTGAATGAACACACACAACACTTGTGCCACGCACCGATAAGCAGAGCTCGGAGGAGGATAGAGAGTGCTGATAGCTGCGAGGTAAAGTCCTTCCCTGCAGCGAGACTCTGACCCGAGAGGCTGACAGGCCACTGACAGCCCAGCACAGGATTCAACACACTGCTGTGAAGGCCTTATTGAAAAACATCCGCACTCTGGAGACTTTTCGCTCCATCCGTACCTCAGTTTTATCCCCCTTTCAAATGAGATTTTCGGTCACAAAAGTTCATCCTTGCATCATAATTTTCCAGAGATTAAAGCAGAACTTCTCGTGAAAATGTACGTCTTGTCGGAAGTCGGTCAAAAAGTACGGAAGACCATTCACGACAACAAAATCAAAAACAACAACATTGAAGAGTACGCATGATAAAACAAATCAAATGCGCTATTAGTAAGGCAAAATTAAAAATGATAGTCAAAGTCTTAACTTCAAAAACTGCACTTATTTTTCTTCATAGCTCAAATTGTTGTCATAATTTTTTACTCACTATCTTTAAAACCATTGCCTTTCCTCGTTTTTTTAGGGACCTAATCATGAAGTTGACCCACAATCTCGCACGTGTGACACACTAAGACAAAATGTTTTCACTCGCTGTCTCATATTTTTATCTTTTAAGTTAAGATCCTGACCTACCACCTAATAGGAGTCCTATACACATCGCATCAGCTGTGTCAGTCGGAAACTTTACATGACTGACATTTGTAGTTGAATCATGGAGCGGGGAAACTATTAGTTTGACAAAAATAATCCTAGAAGTTTGAAATCAGAAAAACAGCATCACAGGACCGATGAGGGACTAAGAAATGCATAATATTTTTGAGGATCTCCTCAAATTACTTTGTGCTCAATAACACAAATTGAACGGATTTTAGCCCGTCAACATCTGGAGCCCCGGTTGTCAAAGCTTCACAATCCGCACGTGAGTTCGCAGCTTTGAGGAGCTCTGTTTCACTTCACAGCTGGACCGCGTTCGACCTCCACTACCAGTCGGCCGGCCTCCTAAACCTGATCTCGCACCTCCCACCCTTCTTAACTTTCACTATCAACACACCACGCCTCTACTTCTGTGTGGCAGAGTCTCCGTCTTCATCACTCATCGCTGGTTGCCTCCGCCTGGCCCGTTGTGTGCTGTTGTCTTTGACCCGGGCCTCCTGTTGTGAGCGGACTTGTTATGATCCTGAACCTGTCAATTTGCTGTAAGAGGATAGTGTTATGATTCACTGCGGCTCCGGTGGTCAACGTGGAGGAGAGGGCGGTGATGTAATCCTGTTTTGGTGTCTTCTTCGGACCTCTGGGTGATGTGGAGGTCAGGGTGGAGGGTGCAGTCTGTGAGCTGGAGCCTCTTTTGAATGAACTTCAGCGCGACTGTTGATAAAATCTGTGCGCTCAGCTGGTTCGCAGGAGAATTTGTGTAAACAGGAGGAAGATTTTACGCGCCAAGGGGTGCTTTTACTTTGAAAAAGGGTTTGGACATAATGATTATTGGAAGTCTTCGGGGGCCGTGTGCTGATAAGAGGTCAGAGAGAGTCACAGAAAGATGCATGAAAACATGTTTTCCCAAGAACATCAGTGCTGCTCGAAGTGACCGAGGTCAATGAGGAAAGTAGCAGTTTAGACTTTTTTACAATCAGTCACTCGGGCTGTGGGTCACAAGTCAACGTCAAGCAGAATTATAGAAGGTCATCTGATCAGTGGCTGTTTCGCAACGCCCCTTTATTGCTTTAGAACTTAGTCCGGCATGACAGTACCTGTGTTCGTGTGTGTGTGCGTGCGTGTGTGTGTGTGTGAGAGAGGTTGTATGTGCTGCACTCAGCTGTTTCCTCATCTGAAAAACAACAAGCCAGTCTGCTTGAGTCAGCAGCAGCGTTTCCTTAAATCCGCTGAGCTCTGACGCGGAAACATGCTGGCACACATTCACAGTTTACAGAGCAAATGTCACCCACTGAGACTGTAGCATGATTTGTTTCTCTGTGTGTGTGTGTGTGTGTGTGTGAGTGATATTCATGGATGTGCTCTGGTCGCTTCCCTTTAGGTTTGCTGACCTTTGTAAACTGCGCCTATGTGAAGTGGGGCACCAGAGTCCAGGACTTCTTCACGTACGCCAAAGTCATCGCTCTCATCGCCGTCATCATCACTGGCCTGGTGAAGATCGGACAAGGTGCCCAAATCCAAATACACTTTTCCTCTTAGCTGTGATATTTATCCATCCAGATCGTATATTTCCAGATCAAAAACAATATAGACAGATAAATAGCACTACAGGTAAAACGAAAAACTACTTATGTTATGATTTTGAGTTGAACAGCCCCTTTAAACCTTCCATAATATCTTGAAATATTGCTAAATCCAACGCCTAGATGCTCTGAATCATGATCTTAATTGCGGCTTAAAAATGACCGGACTGAGATTAGGAAACTGATTCTTAACCAAACAGTTTGCGTCGTTGTTTTCCAGGTCACACGCAGAACTTCGAGGGCCTGTTCGAGGGCTCCTCGCAGGATCCGGGACACATCGCTCTCGCTCTGTACTCGGCTCTGTTCTCCTACTCGGGATGGGACACCCTCAACTTTGTCACAGAGGAGATCAAGAACCCAGAGAGGTGAGGAGGTCCCTTTTTTTCTCGTTCCAGTGCGTAAAAGCCACCGGCACCTGAATGGAAGTAGGAGTCTCCCATTTGGATCGAATTGACCCGATCGAGAAAGTTTGTGATTCAGTCGTAACCCGAGACGTAACTCAAGCTCTCAGACGAATGTAACGGAGTAAAAAAACTACAATATTTGCCTCTAGAGGAAAGTACCTCAAATCCTGCACCTGATTAAATGTACTTAGTTACATTCCACCACTGAAGGGCCACACATGTGATTGGGTCACAAGCCTCTCCCAGAGTTCCCAGGCAGATTAGGTGACAAGCAGCCCCACCTTATGACCATCCCCATCCTCCCCTCACCCACGAGGCTGATCTTGACCCACGGCCTCCCTAATCTGGAGGAAGCCTGCATCTCACCTCTTCTGCTTCCCTCTGCTGTTTGTTCCGGTGAACTACAGGAATCTGCCGCTGGCCATCGCCATCTCCATGCCCATAGTGACGGTGATCTACATCCTGACCAACGTGGCCTACTACACCATCCTCCCTATGAATTCAATCTTGGACAGTGACGCCGTAGCAGTGGTAAGTGCGTGCGATTGCTTAACACGTGACCTCACTTCGGCTCTCCAAGTGCAGCTTTGACACCGTTTTATTTTCTCCTTCCAGACATTTGCGGACCAGGTGTTCGGTGTGATGAACTGGACCATTCCCTTGGCCGTGGCTCTTTCCTGTTTCGGAGGACTCAACGCCTCCATCCTGGCGTCCTCTAGGTGAGCGATCGCAATTGGATATTTGTTTTTCAGTCACTTTACTCCTGAGACTATCAACACACATTGACTGGTTTTTCGCTCACCGCCGCTGTGCTGCATGTTTTTTTGTCTCTAAAAAAGGCTGTTCTTCGTGGGCTCCAGAGAGGGCCACCTGCCTGATTACCTGTGCATGATCCATGTCACCCACTACACTCCCATCCCCGCCCTGCTCTTCAACGTCAGTCGCACCCATCATCTTTTATCCACTTATACTTCCATTTGGCTGCTATGTGTTGCGTATTTAGAAAAAAAACCCAACTCTCCCCACATTTCAGCCTGACTTAAGATGTTTTCTTTGCACATCTCTGCAGGGCATCATGGCTCTGATATACCTGTGTGTTGAAGACGTCTTCAGGCTGATCAACTACTACAGCTTCAGCTACTGGTTCTTCGTCGGCCTGTCCATTTTGGGGCAACTGTACCTGCGCTGGAAGCAGCCGGACAGAAAGAGACCGCTGAAGGTGAGCCACTTCTACTGCAGTTGGTGCAACGCATTGTCAGCTTGCAGTTAGCCTTGCTTAGAAAATTCTGGCTGCACCAATTCTCATAATGCTATATGGGAAAACACAAACACAATTGTCTTGGATGGTGTTAACTTGATGCAGCACTTCTGTAGCACTAGGGAAGTAATGTCTTTTGCATTTAATTGGCTAAATCTCTGAAAAGAACCGCTAAAACCTACTAGCTTGTTTACTGTTTTTTGCTGTTAACGCCCAGATTAGGGTTGGGCTAGGTTGCCATTTTCAGCATGTAGCTTGCTAGCTCTGGTTGTTATTGTTGTGTCGCATAGCTAACACGCAGATAGCGGAAGGGAGGAGAACATCGATAAAACGTTGCGCCTACATTACCCACAATGCAAGTTTGTGGGAAGTGTTTAGTCTGAGATTCTGGCGTGTTGTGCTAGTAGCGGCTAATGTAGCCTCAAGCGATACCTAAAAGTCTTGTAACTTCGCTTCTTTTTTACTCCACACCCCTTATTTTGGACTTGTAGTCTCCAGAACAAAAATACGCTGACTCAAATGACATCACTTGAGGCAGCTATATATTTATTTACTTTGTGCAGTTCCCTCTGGAGCCACAAAGATCTCCTTTAAGTGCCAAACCTTTTAATACTAAAATAACTGTAAATGACAGGAATTGTATTTTTTTCTTACTCCATTAACATGAAAATAAGATGATTCAGCAATTCAGGAAGTGTATTGCTTTGCTACATCAACAATCATAAGGCTACAAATTAATAACATCCGGCAAACAAATGTGGCACAGCCTCTCTGTTAGAATATTTAAGTGTTGTTGTACTGGAAATCGAGTTGACCTGCTTTCTTTCTTTCTTTATTTCGTTGTCAATGTGGGAATTCGGAGCATCATCTCACTTCTCTTTAATTTTCTTCTCCTCCCACAGCTCAGTCTCTTCTACCCCATCATTTTCTGTTTCCTCACCGTCTTCCTGGTGGTGGTGCCGCTCTACAGTGACACCATAAACTCCCTGATCGGTATCGGCATCGCCCTGTCTGGCGTGCCTGTTTACTTCCTCTGCTGCTACACTCCGGCCCACAAGAGACCACTGCGGCTACGGAGCCTCATTGGTAAGAATTGGCCGAACCCTGAAGCTTTGATGTAATGTATTTTTATATTTAATGGCCCAACTGAGAACATTTCTTTTTGTACCTTCAGGCACAAACAAGAAACACACAATATATTTTTGATATTTTTTTAAAGGAAAAAGTAGACGTCCATTCATAGTAAAAGTACTACTATCAAATAGTAGTATAGTTAGACTTTGTATTCTATGTCAATTTTTACTGTAAATGCAATGAAATACTTTTGTTTTATAAAGAAAAATGCATGAGAAAACGCCATTTTCATCCCTAATCCACCGATTGGATCATGATTCTGAAAATGATTACAAAGTCATCTGACTTTTTGTGTAAAACCTCTAAAACTGAATTTAAAACATCTCATATTTATAATTTTATAATTTATGGATCATCATTATTATCATCTATTCTCATATTTGGGGTAATTCTAACACTTTTAAGGTAACTAAACCAAAACTTTCAGGACTCTTGAAGCCTCAATCATCACATCTACATTGTTTCTACTGCTTGTATACTACTTTTTTGTAAAACGGGTTGATCTTGACCTTCTTGGTAGTAAGCCACCTCAAAAAAGGGGTGCTCCTGAGAACTGCGGTGCACCCTGGGAATTTTTTGCAGGACTAACATACTTTACTGCAAACGAGTGCTAGAAATGGCTCAGTCAGGTAGAGTACAGCACAGCTAATTCTTCAACTAGATATAACAGCTACACCAGGCTTGGCCCCAACACTAGGCTATTTGCTAAAACTTTGTTTTTAGTGTTTGCAGCTGGATTCAGGATAATAACAGATGCACAGGTTGCCCTAACTATCCTCCTGTCCTCACCTCTTTCAGCTAAATCCGGTGTGCTGATCCAGAAGGTGTGCTACTCCGTTCTGACCGAAATGGACAAGGATCAGTAGATGATTGGCTTCAACACCCCTGCAGGAGACTCAAACGCACAAATGTAGAATCTGAACTCATCCTGGACAGTCGCTGCCGCCACAAGGCCTCAGTGGATGATCACATTTGGGCTTGAGCCGGACGCCAGCCAGCTCTCCGGCCTGTCAATCATCAACCGGTCATAATGTTAATGATGCATGAATGATGGCGCCCGGGTGGTTGTTGGCAAGATTTCACTCAAGGAACATTTTAATGCACTCCTGACGAACACCTGTTTCTATTACACAGCTGTAGTAGATGGTTATTTAATTATCTAAAAACAAGCATCTTGTGTGAAATTACATACATGTAATACCTTTTTGATTTTAATGCAAGGTGGCAATTATTATTTTTATGGTTAAATTGTTTAGGTGGACAGGAGAACATCTTTGAAACTAAAAGCACTGCTGACCATAGAAACCTTGTTATTTTTTATCATATTACTATTAGAACAAAGCAAATTTAGCAGTAAAGATTAAAATATGTTTCCATGTTCACTAATGTGGGGGAAGAGGTTTTATACTGTCAGGGCGAGGTGTAGTGAAGTGAAGGGCTATTTTTACACACATTAACTCTTTTTTTCTGCAGTGTCTGAGTAAAAGAGTTTGAGACAGTCGAGCTACAAACATGTATTTATAATAAAAATGACTTGTTGACAACATAAACTGACTTTTTTTATTTCATTCTGCTCCGGTGATGTTTCTGGGGAGGTGAATTAACACGTTGTGTACTCAAAAATGACACAAATAAAAGACACCAGAGTTGTTTTGAGGCAGATTTTTCTTTTTAATAATACATCCTGTCCTCTCTTCTTCTCTTCCATCCATAAATATGTACATACATGATTTTACTCTCAAGTTATCCTAGTCTGATTTATCCCAAAGTGTCCTTCCATGGCTTTGCCTTGCCACCATCTGCTTTGTTTTTGGATGATGCTGTAGCGATGGGTGGAGTCTGCTGGAGCGGATTGTGGCTAAAAGTCTGCCTCAGTGGACCTAAAAAAGAAAAGAGGAATGAAGACAGGACATTTAGCACAAAACCAAAATTACACCATTCAAAGAGTGTCAAAGCCCAATAACACAGAGAAATCACGCTAATGCCTCCATCTAGCCTTCATGCTGTGAAGGTTTATTTTTTGTAACCCCGCAAGAGCTCTAAATGGCACACACATGATGGAAAACAAAAAGTCTTGTGAGTTTACATCAGCAGCACCAGTCACACCTGATATTTGAAACTAGCGCTGTAATGATTACTGACATTTTAACTATCAAACACATTGATTAAATGAGAAAAAAAGGGACTGATCAAAAAGTAATCATTAGTCGCATTCCTTTTTTAAACACGCTTATGTATATATTTAGATTAAAACTAAAGATAAAAAAGTACAATTAACATGTCTGTCTGCCATAGGACTTTTTACTATGATAAAAGAAAAAAAAACATCATTAAGAGCTGGAGCGAGGGAGCTTTTTGGCCATGACTAAATCTGTTTGCCTTGATTAATGGCGACGCAACAATCTGCATAAATACCTTGTTGTTAACAATTACCATTTTATTATTCAAGTGTTGTTTTTGCAATAACTAACCCTGGCCACGCGGGGGAGCACCTTCTCCGTGTATACACCAAGACTCAAAGTACAGGGTTCATGAAGCTTTTCAAAAATAAAAATCTTTCCACCTGTTCAAGTTCACCTTTGTTGGGGAAGAAATATAATTCTTCCAAGTCAGTATGTCTCCAAACAATAGGAAGTCATACTTGTCTTGTACAGACGTTAAAGTCTGGATAAGGATAGTGACGCTTGCTCTACAAGCAATCTTCTCATAGTCTCTGCAACCTAGACACTCGAAGCTACTGTAGATATGTCTACAGAACAGATGTCTGACAAACTAAGCCAAGGCTAAGTTAACTGTTTTGCGTAAACCTCGTAAGGAGGCCTTCGATATATCTATGTATACACTCTGTGAGGACAGACGTGATGTTACGTTGCTCCTACAAGATCATGCTTTATAAACTATCTCAACGTAAGCCATCGGTGTCTCCGAGTCTTCTTCATCTCTCCTGAACGGTCAAGTGAGCCGAGATTCCACAACAACCTTGACGTCCATCATTTCAAACAACTCCAGCCAGCTGTTTCGCAGTGGCAGACAGCCAAGGAGGGAACAAAAAGTCTGTCTATGTAAAGCTGATGATGTGGTGTCGAGACTGACCTTTAGACGCCAGGTCCAAATGATTTTTGATTCTCCTCTCTCTCTCTTGCAGCTGCTGGGCCAGCTGAGCGTTTTTCCAGCCTGGGTGGTCAAAAGAGAGTTGGACCAAGACAAAAATGGCAAATTGAGTTTTCAGTACTAGTTAAAATCAATCAATCAATCAATCAGTCAATCAATCAATCAATCAATCAAATGTCCTCAAGTCCTAGACACGAACCCTTCTTCATGCTTTCGATGAAGCCGTCGTTTTGGGGCATGACGGAGGCCGGGTGTTTGATCCTCTCTGGGATATTCAGCTTAGTTCTAATCACAGGGTGTCTGAGCAGGGCGACTTGAGCCAAGGAGAAGCAGTTGGAGGTCAGCCAGTAGGTGAACACTGCCTGAGGTTTGATGGAGAACAAAATGATTTTAGACACTTTAAGAGCAAATTCTGCAGTGTGTTTAAGATGTTTAAGTTGAGGATAACCCACTAGAAAAAAAAAATGATGCAAGTGGTCGACAGACTGACCGTGGGGAAGTTGATGGTGAGGGGGAGGATGATGAAAGGCATGATCCTGAACACCGTCTTCATGGCGCGCAGGTTGGGGTTGTCGATACCGGACTCTGCACCCAACTAAAAGAGAAGACTTGTGGTGATTACAATGAAAAGTACACATTCAACCATTCATTACTAAACTCCATCAGCCCGGTGAAAGTCCCGGGTGATGGTATTCTTCAGTAACAATAACATTCTGACAGGTTGGGTAATAGGTGGCTGACCTCCAGGATGAAGAACATGGTTCCAGTGACGGCGATAGGCAGCAGATAAAAAGGATCTGCTGCTGTCAAGTCGTGAAACCAGAACAGGCCTCCTGTCTGAAAACTGGGCACCGGCAGGTAGGCCATCTTCCTCAGAGCAATGAAGAAAGAGATGAAGACTGGCGCCTGGGGGAACAGAACACAATACAGAAATTGTGAATAATAAGATTCCAAACGTTAAAACACAATTCAACAAATAATATACAATTGCATTTTGAACATTTTCAATGATTTCCTACATGTGCATGAGAAAAGTTGAGTTTGATTCAAATTTGCGTCCACGAGAAAACAATGTACAGAAAGACAGCCATGAAAATTAACTGCTTCGATAAATTAGATATCGTCATTTTATCCTATTTAATAGTTGAGGTTGATGATTCAATTAAAGCCAGTGTTAATGTACAGGCCTTACAGTGAGATATAACGGCATACATAATGACTATAAAGACATAAACTGACCTGCACCACAGGAACTAGGAAGCCACGCAGAGGATTTACATCATGCTTCTTCTGGAACAAGTTCAGGTCGGAGTAGGCTTTGGCGACTGTAACAGGCAAATAACAGCTCATGAGAAGTTGACGAGGCTTATAACATAATTAACATGATCTTAAATTGTGACAAAAAAGACAAGAAATGCAATAAGAGAAGAAAAGTGAATTTTTACAATCAAATTTGTTTCCACTCTGTTTGGCCTCATTCATCCTGTTGGTGAGTTTAGACATCTCGGGCAGAACGTTGTTCAGCTTGGCTGCCTCCCTCTGGCCCTTCACTATGACTGGAAACACGGCCATACGCGCCACCACCGTTCCTACGCGAGGGCGAGAGATGAACAGAAACAGGAAAGAGTAGGAAGGAGGATTAGAAAGAACACAGCAGGGTTCACACACCTTAAACATAATATTCAAGGAATGCAAGGATTTTTCCGGGCCCAGTTCTCTTGAATTCAAGGACCCAAAACAACACGGTCTGAGGAACAGATCAAGCTACATCGCTGTCGCAACTGAGAATCTTTATAATTATAACTTCATTGAGCACAGAGAAATGTACCCTTTGAGCAATTATATGAAAACAGCCTTGTAGTGTAAAACTCCACATACATCATTCTACGCAGTGAAGCTCAAACATTCAACTGTGGGAACAAAGTGGAAAACAATTTTTTGACTTTGCTTACCTATAACAATGGCCCCCCACCAGGGCAAACCAAGATCAACGTGCATGAACTCTAACAAGTGCTGGATCAGTCCCACTGGTGTGTAACCGGCCAATCCCAGCTCTGTTAAACTTTGCTCCGTGGTCGCAGCAGCCTGCAGGACTTCCACTGCAGTCGGTGCAGCGTCAGCCACCTGCTCAATGACTGGCTGCGTTAAAACGGGGGAGACATCCAAGACGGGTGGAGCTGCTGTGGAAACTGGGATCTGAAAATATCAACAAAAAATGAAATCATGTCACTCAAGTAAGAAGGGAGCTAGAAACCTCAAGACAGATGATTTAACTTCATATGTAGTCTCAGAGACCTGTTCAGCGATTGGTTGTGCGATGATCGGGGTAGAGTCCACAGGCAGAGACACGGGAGAGGACTGGAGGACTGGGAAGCCATCAGAAGCGTCGACCACTGGAGCCGCCGTGCTCCCATCCTCAAACGGGATCTGAGAGTAAACACTTTAATCAATATCAACATGGTACTGGTGTAACAGTTCAATCAAACAGTCATTCAATTCCCCTTTGATATCTTAGCAACGATTGGGTGCATTGTAAAATCTCACATTTGTCGAGAACATGATTCAACTTACTTCCCTTATACACGTACAACTAAAACAAATCTTTCCTAGCCTACATAATTGATACGAGTGTAATTAAAAGGGCGATCAAACAAGACGATTCATAACCCAAAAGCGCCTTTTTTTCTCTCCCCACAATTACATTATAATAACACAGAATTTTTGTTTACATCACAGATTATTGTACAAAACACAGCAGTAAAACAGGTCCATTCTTTAAATTCTGGTCATTTAAGAAATCAACAAGTCAAGCTATTAAAATAAATATCTCTTATTAATATATCTTTCATCATGCGGCTAAAACGAATCGTGGATGAGTTCCAACAGGATACTCACTCTTTCCTAATGAGGTCAACAGCAGCTTTGCCATTAAACTAATCACATGTACATGGACTCACCTGTGAGCTGTTGTGTCTGACTGCGACGGCGTTCACCCAGAGGAACTTCCCGTGATGTCTGCGGCCCAGCAGAGTCCTCGCGGCAGGACTCCGACACTCATAAACTGTGTGCAGACCGGACTTCTGGAGCATCCGCTGTTTGTGGACGAGAGGCAAAGGGTGTCAGCCAGATGCAGACTTTACACAATAACCAACAACCTGATGACAAGTGTTAGGGCTGATGAGGCGTCACATAGCTTCGCTTAGCTGCGGTTCAGGAAGGTTTCAGCTAAACTGGAACTTTCAGGGGTTTAAATTTGCTGCTCATTGTGAAATATTAAGTATGATAAGCACTTATTTGACAGGAAAGTAATTTGTTAAGCATAAAGGCTATGGCTTGTGGTTAAAGCTTTATCAAATATAAGGAATCTTTGATTTTCTTCTTTTAATATGAAGTTAAGTTAAAACTGCAGTGATGTTTCACTATCAATAGTTGTAACCCCAAACTTGTGCGCCTTGTCAAAATGAGAACCGGCTCAGCTAAAGTGCATGGTATTTTAAGGTATCCCCTATCAGACTGGAGCAGCTCAATAAGGCTAATGAGTTAATTCTTCCCGTTTTCCTTTGTAAATGGCGCTGATGGAAATTCAGATTTCAGATTTTCCAGATCAGCCAACTACATCAACTTCAGGGGGAAGAATTAGGAATATGAACAGCTGGAACATTACACAGTCTATGTTTTATAATCTGTATGTCTCATTGCACTTTCCAACGTTTCATTCAAATGAAAATCCTGGAAATTTGCTGCAAAATCAAAAGCCACTGCAGCAGCAGCAGCTTGAATCTGTCTAACAACACATCTATTATTATTTGTTTTGTGTGGTTTATAATCTCAGATAACAGACTAATTCACAGACGACTCACCTGCCTAGATTACTGACAAAGTCATCACACTTACCGAACTTGAAGAGGTGCATTCATTAAAAAGCTGTTGCTCAAATGTGAGATCTTAAGTGACCTCTCGGGGCAGTTAGCTTGGTGATTTCAACAACACACAGCATCAAGGATCATAGTACAAAACATGTGAGCTAGTTTAGCTTTAAACCCTGAAACCATAGCTAGGTCGATGACAGAGTAACACCACCACTTTTTTTACTTTAGGAGGAATTATATGATAGTTGTTGACACAGCTAGCAGGTGCTAAAGTGAGCCCTGCCAGTCTGTGGAGCCATAAATGAATTTAAATACACTTCTATTATGTCAATAAACTCCTCGTGGTCTTAGGCACACATTTCAGTGACTCTAGATAAACTGTCCACGTCATTCTTGTTTAAAATCACAGTTATATCATATATCAGAGAGCGGTCTTCACTACAGAGGGTGCTCCTGTCAAAGTCACACAGAAGGCATGCACACATAACTGCGCATTGAGGATGCTAGCCGGCTAGCGAGTTAGCCGGGGAAAGTCGCTGTTTGCGTCCTTTTAAGAGAGGCACAGGTAAAGCAAGAGGTCTGAAACTGTAGAGAAGACCTACGTGGTTCCAAATGTCTGAAAGGGGAAGGCTGCCTCGGCTCGGTTTTCCAGTCTGTTTCAGGAGACATCTTGCTAGGCAGCTCGGAGTCACCCCGCTCCTGATGGCAGCCATGTTGGAAAATGTAATAACTACGGAAAGCGCGAGGAGTCAGTTTCAGTGGCGGCGTGCAACAACCTTCGCTCATGTTTGGTGCACATGTCTGTTTTCAAGGTAAACAGTGTAGTGTGTTACTCATCACCTCTGTTGAAATAAGTACACGTTTGAGGTACTTTTTAGTACCTATGAATGAATAACCTATACTAATAGAAATTATTGACTATGACTATCAAATTCTCACATTGATTCAGCTCAAGAAAAGGTTGTTTGTTGTTGCTAAATTCAACATATGTATGCTATCACAATAAATAATTAACAATACACAGAGAGAATATCTATCGGAAACACATTCAATTTTCATAATTTGTTTATCTGTCAAACCATCATGGCCTGATTATCTTACAAAAACAATGTTTCAAAGGCTTGACAACCCCATCAGTTTATAGCATCAACACGCTTAAAATAGGCTCCGGTTAAATGAGATTCCGACGTCATGTGAATTCCTGTAAATGTGTGAGAAACTGAAAGAGAAAATTAAAGCTCAGTGCTATTTGACAGTAACACAACACACACAATGAGATGTGTTTCCACGGCTGCTTTGTTTACCGCAGGGTGGAGGCACTCTCAGATATTCTCTCTCTGACCCACGAGTGTCTGAGCTACAGCCAGATGTTTTTATATCTCAAACATTTCCTGGTACAACATGTCCTCAGATCATAGGTGAAGTCTAACCAGTTGAACAAGGGTAAAAAAAAACATCAGACTGATCAGGTGAACATGAAAATGAGAGGGAGGATGACTATCAATAAAAGAGTTCAATCACAAAATGGAACAGTTTTTTTTGTGTGACTGTAATATAACAGTAATATTCAATTATTCATAAAATGACACATTAACATATAGTCCAATTCAACTGATAACATTTCTGTACCCAAGTCTGAAAGTGATCCGTCTCCTGTTGTCCCTCCTGAAGTCAAAGGATATTTTTATTCCATGTAAATATTTATGGCAATGTAAAAAAAGTTGACTTGACTGGAAACTTGACTTCTCTGACTGTTTAACGACACAACAATTTGCCGTTAAGGCCACTGATATGTTTTAATTACATGTAAATCTTCTATCTAATTCTATTGCATATCATGTTGAGTTAGTCTTTATAAATAAACTAGAGTAAGAGAGAGAGAGAGGCACAACAATCAATTTGAAATGCATCACTTTTATGCATAATACGTGAATGATTAACATTTGCATTCATTTATCAGACAGACTTATTGGATTTATTCACATTGTTGTGACATGACAGAAAAAAATTGGTGATAAACGTGAAAAAATAAAAGATATGACCCGTCCCAGTCTGAGTCTGGACCGCTAGATGCACGGCTAACCGAGCTAACTAGCAAACGGGTGACTGCAGTCCGCAGTTTGATTCTCTTTTTTTAATCAGATTGTTTCATCACCATCAGAATCATACGGATGACACAAAGGTACATGACAACACAATAGTTTGGTTCAAAGTGATTAACATAAAATCTTCTTTAGAGGTTTTCAGTCAGTGTCCAGAAATCCTAATCAAGCAGTATTACAACATAACATTACAGGAAAAGTAAAAATAAAATATCCATACAAATATATTTCCTCACACAATCTCTTCTCTGAAATCACATTACATGTTCCCCTTCAGTGTCATCTATTAATATTTCTCTGAACAATCTAACGAAACTTTGACAAACAATGTAATAGCACATCATTACTGTAAACTCTAAATATGAACAAAACAATACAACAATAATACGATCATTCAGTCTGTGGACATGATCTGAAATGAACTGCTTTTCCTGCCTTGCCATTATATCAGGATAGTTTATTACAGACTGATGCTAGAAATCAGCGCTTTAATTTCAAACAGCCTTCTCTCTCATTAATCCTGCATTATTTGCTGCTCTACACACAGAACTGATCCTATGGAAAACAGGAAGTGATGACATTTTACCGTGGCAAAATCCAGCAGAGGTGATCAAAGGGAAGCTACACAGTATTGCAGTATTAGCCACACTGTCTTATCACTAACTGATCCATCCTAAATAGTATAATTAAAATCCCAATCTCATGATCACCAGGATGACTTGTAGTCAAAATAAGGTGTGAATTTTGTCTTAATCAGAATCCTCATATTCCTTCCTTTTAAAATGGAAACACCCTGTTTTTTTTTTTTTTTCCAGACAAACAACCTATTTTCTTTTCTTGATCCTCTGCGTCAGAGAGTTTTCGCTTATTACCTTTCAGTTTTAACCTGGCAAATATCTTGGACAAATTGCCCTGTACTGGGGCTGCTACAGTCTCACTGCAAATTTCTGTGTCAGTTATCTTAATTTCAATATTTTTTGAGCCGGGCCTTTCTTCCCTTGTAGATTCAGGAAATTCACGTGTTGCTTTTGGTAGAGGATTGATCTGTCTCACCTGGTCACCACGGCCAGCTCCCTGATTCGCTGTTGGTGTTCTGCTTCCTGCAGATCCAGCTCGTCTTAAATTGCTGAATACTGAGGAACTTGGTACAGTTTCACTGCAGATTTTTTTGTCAATCATCTTAACTTCGATATTTTTCGAGCCAGGCCTTTCTTGAGAATTACTCCGTCTCACCTGTTCACCACAACCAGCTTCCTGACACTCTGTTGGTTTTCTGCTTCCTGCAGATCCTGCTCGTCTAAGGGAGGAGTCTGATCTGTTTTTAATATGTTTGCTTTGTGTCTCCACACTGCCATCTTTACGGTTTGCACATGTACCACTGATTTTCTGCTCTGACATCCTTTGTCTATCATGTAATCCTACAAAGCTCTGATCCTCTACATCCTGACCAAAGTGTGGCTGTCCACTGTCTCCCCTCTTTTTCTCCGTGACTCCCTCAACATCCCTCCTCACCCTTCTCTCTTGCTCACGTCCCTCATGCCTGCTACTGCCTCCCTCTTTACACCTCTGATCATCTTTCGGCACTTTCTGTTTATTGTCGTCAACTCTTCTATCGTACTGAATCTCAGGAGAGTGGAGGAGGTCATCTTTGGTCAAGAGATTTGTTGGCCTTGATCCCATCCCTCTGCCATGTACAGTTTTTCCTTTCTTGTCTAACTCAACATCTTCCTGTATTGTAGGCGTAATACTGATTTTCTGCTCAGGATGCACGCTACCATCATCTCGTCTTCCACTGTCACTGTCCTGAGCCTGGACACCTTCACTAGAATAACGTTCTGTCACTGATGTGTCTTTGCTCTTTGCATGTTTACCATCTCCTCTCTTTTGTTCCTTGCCTTGCTGCACATCCATACACTCTTTTCCCTGCTGATGGTCATCCTTCGGCATGTTCTGTTTCCTGCTGTCGTCTCTTCCATACTCTTGAATCTCACTTGAAAATAAGTCATGATTTAGCCTTCCTATCTCTGATGCTCTTTCACCAGCTTCAGTTTTTCCTTCCTTGTCATCTATTCTCAGTCCTCTCTCATCTCTCTGTTCGTTCTCACTGACAGGTTTGTTTTTATCTTGTCCAACTTCCTGCGTACCCCTCAGATTTTCATCTCTGTTCTCTCCTGCATTGTCTTCGGGATAGTTCGTCGAGGATTTCCCCTCCTTCTCTGGCTGTTCATCCTCTCCTGTCTTTACATCCATTACTCCCGTCTCTTCAACACTCCTCTCAACTTCTTTTCTAAGCATGTCACTGATTTCTGGTTTCAAATCATTGCTAACATCTGGTGCGCCCTCTTTTCCACTGCCCTGATCGTTGACACTCTCCTCACGTTGAGTTACTCTACATAAGGGTTCCATCTCTTCTGCCTGGTTTTCAGTCTCTGGATATCCCCCCTTTCCCTCCTTAACACCTGTTTCAACCTCATCTCTGGTGTCTTGATCATTTTCATGATAGCGAGGATTAGGCTGTAGCTGAATTCCTCTAGACCTTACTCTCTCTGTTTCTTCATCTCTGTCGATGGCCTCACCCTCCTCTCTCCCTCTCTTCTTCCCACCATATTGACACTGGTCATAGACGTCACCGGTAGCAGGCAGGTGGCCTCCAGGAGCTGACACTGGGCTGGGGGTTTGAGTAGCTGCAGCAGGAGGTATAAAAATCAGCGACTCCATGCACAGTAACAACCAAATTGAGGCCGTAATTAACTCAACACATCAAATCAGTGAGAATAATGCGAATGTCTGCCCTCTTACCGTTCTGTTTCCTGTAGAAAAGGAGATAAGCACTGCTGGATCTGGGGAGAGAAAAGCAAGAAGGACATAGAGTTTACAGTAGAAATGGTATGAATGAAGACGTACATATTTGGATAGATGCATATACTGTGTATGTATTCATTTTATTGCTTCTTGTGGTATGGGTTTGGGTCGGCCTGATTACAAGGCAGCCCCCTCGCGTGTTGTGGAGCGATCAGAGATTCCCCAAGGTCAGAATCAGGATCAGAATCGGAATCAGGTCCTCGTGTGAACAGGGATCTCTCAAGATCCAGGTCACAGGTAATCAGACGCTATTGGGTGCACATGTGATGTTCTCCCTCAGCTGGCTGCAATCAGTCAGCTGGGAGACTCCAAGGGTCCCCCGTTCAGTTGGTTGTGTGTTATCAGGGAGTCAACGCCATCAGTTGGCTTTCTGTGTTTTCTGTCTGGGGGGAAATTGTGGGTTGAGTGTTTGAGATTTCTTTCTTTTGGACAGTTTTCTGAACATTTAGTTTCTCCCCTGATCAGTGGGAATGACCTTTGGTTTTTAGGTCCGATGTTTTTTGTCTGTCGTTTTGATAGAATTAGTGGAATTAGCCACCTTTTAGACACCAAGTGACCAGTTTGCTTGCTTTGTACGTTTCCCAACCTGCAACCACTGTCCTTCAGGTTTTTTTTTGTTTTCTGGGTATGTGTGTGTATCTTGGCCCTGTGTTTGTAAAAAAAAAAAAATAAATCACCTAAAAAGAGATGGACAAAGCATGACTTCTTCTAAGAGGAACAATCTGAAGCTGGGGTGTAATGCAGTCCTTCAAAATGATCATGCTGCATAATGAAGTGAAGGGGTGTACATCCATATGTGGATGTGCTCATCGGGACACTTGCGTAAACTAAGAAATAATCACAAATGTATAGTGGGGTTAAAGAAAGGATTAACACTTACTTCTCAAAGTCATCCTCCTGGAATTGCTGGTAATCGGCCTGTTGATAAAGGGAAAAAAGAAAAATAATATGATAAAATCAGTTTTTCCCAGTGTAATAAGAGGTGCTGTCACTTTCAACAACATTGTAATTCAAGTGTTGAGTCTTACCAACGTGACCCTGCTGTCGTTGAATGTAAACCAGTTCTCTTCATCCCAGATAGTTGAAGTGTAGTGTCCACTTCTAAGATCTCCGCTGTGGTCCACAAATGCGTACAGTTCATATGTCTGATTCTGATCACAGCGGGAAAAATTAGGACCAGGAATAAAAAAAAAAGAAAAAAAAAGAAATGTCTTTTGATAAGAAGGTGTATATTCTATGTACCTCTGGTATCTGTAGGATGCGGGGAACATCCACAGTCTGGTTGATCTTGACATATGTCATGTAGCGGTAGTCAAAGTCAAACCTCTTCAACAGCAGCATCAAAACCTCCGGGTGATGCTTCATCACACATTGCTGCGTGAAAAGCACAGATTTTTAACATGTACTTTCATGTAGTTATCATGCACTTATGACACAATTACGGCTGTAATTCAATATCAGAGTTAATTTAGACAGATCAGTTCAGGTTTTCTCTTTACTCACAATCGTAGCATCACATTTGGCGTCGCACTTCTCACAGTACATCTGGTTCTCCCCGCTGAACTCTGAGGCTCTAAAATGCTCCTTAATGCCATCCACCTAGAAAACAAACAAAGGCAGTCAACCAACAATTAAGCAATATATAGGATTAATAAAAAATAAATAGTCATAAAAATATCGGATAAGAAATGCTTTGATTGGAAAGGGCCAGACTGCAGTTATTATATTATTTTGCTGGCACTTCTCCATAGGGTATTACAGTAAGTGCATTTAACTATGTGAATACAAGAATAAGAAGAAGCATCAGAGTAAATCAGCTTTATCGCTGTAAATGTGAGAGAAGACACCAGCTAGGTACAGACGTAGACATAGTTTAAAATGTTTTGACAGTAAAAAATGAAGTTTGTGATGCAATTATGATAATTCCCACTACTCGTGAATCAATTTACAAACTATATCTGTCAAAATAATAGTGATGTTCCTGCCATATTGTTGAATCCTATTACAAAGCATCTATTCAGTTATTTAAATCCAAACTTTAGATTTGCCCCTTTAACAACAACTTTCAGGGTATATTTCTTGATCACTTCAGACCTTGTTCTTAATACCATCACCCTAATGTTATCTTTTAATCCCAAAATGCTGGTGTGCAAAATGGCATATTTAGTCTACAAGATGTCTCCTCGGAAGAGAACAAATGCCACAGAGTCTGCAGGTTGTCAGATCCTTACCACGCTGTAGTGTTCACTGTATGAATCCACCAACGCAAGAGGAAGATGCCAAAAGGCCCCATCAGTGTCCGTCTCTGTGTCACATGCAGAACATGTGGTCCTGTCGGTCAACCATCCGTGGAAGATCTGAAAGCGCACAAAAATACAGACACTCGTTGACAATAGTTTTTCATTTAATTTACAGATTTTCTTTGATACTAATTTTGTCTCTACCTGTGACGCATCAGGACTCGTCAGACTTAGAATCTTCTCATAGTACTCAGCAGCATCTTGCTGTTCATACACTGAGGAGGGGGGCAGTGGAAATAAATGTGTGTTTCGTCAACAAAGCAAGTAAAATCGCTTCTTTGACTCATCTCTATTTGTAGGGTGAATGCACAGGATAAAGATCCTGATGTCATTTTAAGATATTAGTCCAAGTCACCTTAATGTAAGCTGATTTAAAGCAGGTTTGGTCCACAGCTCGTCTATTCAAAGGCTGTGTTGTTCTGTGTGTTGACACATACTGTACCTCTGTGGATGCCCAGCTTCTTTGTGATGTTATAGGTGTCTGCTGTGTTTCCTTTTAAATCATCAAACAAGTCTTTGAGATGACGATCAATGTATTCAGTGGCAGGATATTCACAGCAGTGCCTGAATAAAGACACGGTGGTCATGAGCGATTCAAAGGCTCGCGGTAAAACTGAAATGCGTTATTATGACAGGTTTTAAGAGAAACCTTTCCACAGCTTCTTTGAAGTCTTCGGTCATGAACAGCACCTGCAGCACGCTGTTCAGGTAACAGGTCGCTCCTTGGTTGAGCAGGCCATGATACCGAACTGTTGGGGGAGGTTGTTAATACTGTACGTTAGTATGATGCCGTCTTTTTCTTAAAATGCCCACTTACGCTGTGGACTCTAGGCATATAGTTTAGTTCAGTATAGTATTGTTCTTTTCTTACTGAAAACTGTCTTCTTTAAATACAGGATAAAATGATGACACAATACTTCATCAAATTACAAAAGTACAATAAGCACAGTAAGATCAGTATACTTAGCATATTAAGGACCGTCAAGGACAAGTATGCTTTCAAGTCTCTTAAAGGGGCATTACGTGTTTCTTGCGAAGAAACTCAAACTCTGGATTTTAATATTTACAATATCAATGAAGAAATAAACAAATTTGGGAATATTCATTTTCTCTATGTTCTCAGAGGAAAATAAGGTCCCAGGACACTGTCTGACGCTAGAAAGGTGGCAGGGTCCACCACACATAAGTAAAACAAAATGAAACCGTGTTGTCCTTTAAGATCAGTTTGTTCATTCAGTTTATTCAGTCATGAAACCAAAGAGAGTTTGTTTATTTAGTTTGTTTAGGCATTAAAAAAATCTGTGAAGATTTTTCTCTACTGATTAAAATTTCTTCCAGAAAAAACTGCACAGTGCACCTTTAACTAACAATCATGTTATACTTCTTAACCAATCAGAAGCCAGGCCTGACTGCAGTCTTAATCAGGTGCTGCAATTAAACTATGGCACTGCTTACCTTCAAAAAAATAGCATACAGTTAAATACATTATTTCCATCTATCTTTATTAAAAAAAAAAAAAAAAAAAAAATGTGTATAAATAGGTGTTCCAACATACTCTGTGATCTGAATAGGATTTTTAGGGTTATGGGATCCTATCCGAATGTGATTGGTCACGGAATTTGGTGTAACACCAGCCGAACAGAACACATTTCTCACCTGGAGGTGGAGAGGAGAACATATTAGAGAACGTCTGTCGGCCTTTTTCCAAGTAGTAATCCATTTTGTTTCCTTGTAGACGTTCTTATCAGTCCTATTTCTACACCTTTGTCAGCTGCAAAGGAATTAAAATTTACGATCAATTGTTGACAATAAATGAATCGCAGACGTTTTTGGAGACGAAATGCAAAAAGTGACGAGCCTTGTTACCTTTCAGTTGTGAGATTCATGTTTTACAGGCATCCCCGCAGATTGTTGGGAATCAAGTTCTTCTCTTCTTGTTTTCGATTTACGAGAAACGTATCTGCCTCCTGTAAAATAAAACCCTCTTTATACTTTCTCTTTCACTTGTCGCTCCACCTGCTGCAATGATGCGTTCAGGGTCTATCGGAAATAGTGGGGTGAACGACAGACGGCTTACATGGCTTACTAGCCAACTAACTAGAAAGTGTTTTTATTTATTTATTTATGAATTTATGTATGTATGTATGTATGTATGTATTTGACTGATTTAGTTGTTGAATAAATCACAAGCTACCAAAAGCAAACCTTTAAGAAACTCTTGCCAAAATGCAACCTGGGGTCTTTTAGTGTATTTAAGTTTAAAAGCATAATTAGTATAATCATAATTAAGCAAATACGACGAAAGCTCCACTTTTATGGCAGTTATGTATAAACACTATAATGTTACGTTATACATTGTATTAATACAGTGACGGATTATGAAAGACTGTCCCCCTGTGTAAAGATGCATAAGGACCCCCCCTATCTTATTTGTACAAAAGTGGGTGCAAATGAGAAAGGGGTTTCTGGGGGTCCTCCCCCAGAAAATTCTGAATTTGGTAGATGTAATTTCCTGTATTCTGGTGCATTTTTGGGATTGCCAGCTGGAGAAGCCCCCAATCAGCCGCTTAGCTCGCTTATTCCTCAGGCCAGACCTGTCTAAATGTCTGAAAGGGGAAGGCTGCCTCGGATCGGTTTTCCAGTCTGCTTGAGGAGACATCTTGCTAGGCAGCTCAGAGTCACCCCGGTCCTGATGGCGGCCATGTTGGAAAATTGACTAGCTACGGAAGTGAGGATGCAGTTTCAGTGGCGGCATGCAACAACCTTCGCTCATGTTTGGTGCTCATGTCTGTTTTCAAGGTAAACAGTGTTGTGTGTTCTGTTCAAATAAAACACAACATCAAGACACTTAAGTACTCATTACCTGTGTTGGAATAAGTACATTTTCTTGAGTATTGTACTTTATAACAAGGGGATTAAGGGATAAGATTGAGGTAGCCTACTTGTTAGTTCCTAAAAATAACTTATACTATAATACTATTTAGAAATTATTGACTATGACTATCAAATTCTCACATTGATTCAGCACAAGAAAAGATTTTTTGTAGTTGTTAAATACAACATATATATGCTAAAATATAGAAAACGGAATACACAAAGAGCATATCTATCGACAAACACATTTAAATTTTCATTATTAGTTTATCTGTCAAACCATCACAGCCCGATTAATATTAAAGCTCAGTGCTATTTTACAGTTACACAATACACACAATGAGATTTGTTTCCACGGCTGCTTTGTTTACTGCAGGGTGTGGGCTTCCTCCTCTCAGATATTCTCTCTCTGACCCAAAGGTGTCCGAGTTAGAGCCAGATGTTTTTATATCTCGAACATTTTCTGGTTCAAAATGTCCTCAGATCATACGTGAAGTTTAACCATAACAAAGGTAAAAAAAACATCAGACTGATCGCGTGAAAATAAAAATGAGAGGGAGGATGACTGTGATCACAAAACTATGATCACAAAATGAAACAGTTTTTTGTGCGACTATGAAAGAGATGGGCATGTAAAATTCAATTATCAATAAAATGACACATTAATATATAGTCCAATGTAACTATTTACATTTATATTTAGATGTAACATTTATATTTATATGTAACATTTCACATTTATATTTAAATTTAAAATTTAACATTTATATTTATATTTATATTTAACATTTAGATTTAAATTTCACATTTAGATTTCGATTTAACATTTCGATTTAACATTTCGATTTAGATTTTTTATTTAGATTTAACATTGACATTAAATTTTTACATGATTAGTAAATATCACAAAGTTCACAAAGATTGCTGTAAATCTTGTCAAAAGTAACATAAAAAAAAACATCTGTTTTTTTAATGGGGTTTGTTGCTAAATGTGGCGAAAAGTTGCTGTTTATTTTAGCATGCTCAACTTTACAATCGGCGCCCCATATAAACGACACAATTTGCCGCTTTTATAAATGAAGTAGAGTAAGTGGGAGAAAGAGACAGAACAACCAACTTAAAATGCATTACTTTTATGCATAATACGTGAATGATTAACATTTGCATTAATTTCCTTTAATCAGACAGACTTATTGGATTTATTCACATTGTTGTGACATGACAGAAATACTTCTGTGACAAACATAAAAAAAAATAAAAGATATGACACGTCACAGTCTGTGTCTGGACCGCTAGATGCACAGCTAACCAAGCTAACTAGCTAATTAGCAACTGCAGGTTGATTCTCTTCTTTTCTTTAGATTGTTTCATCACCATCAGAATCAAATTAATGACACAAAGGTACATGTCAAAACAATAGTTTGGTTCAAAGTGATTAACATAAAATCGTCTATTACAGTGGTCAGTCAGTGCTGCAGAAATCCCAGTGAAGCAGTTTTACAACATAACATTACAACAAAAGTAAAAATAAAATATCTATACGAATATATTTCCTCATACAATCTCTTGTTTGAAATCACATTACCAGTCCCTTCAGTGTCATCTATTAATATTTCTCTCAATCTAACAAGATTTTGGCAAACAATGCAATACATCAGTACATCTCTTCATTACTGTAAACTTTATATACGAAGACAATGAGAATGAGCAAAATAATGCGATCTTGCCATTATATTGGGGTTGGGGTTAGTATATTACAGACTGATGCAAGAAATCAGTGCTTTAATTTCAAACAGCCTTCTCTCTCATTAATCCTGCATCATTTGCCGCTCTATACACAGAACTGATCCCGTCGAACACAGGAAGTGATGCATTTTACAGCAGCAAAAACCAGCAGAGGTGATCAAAGGGAAGCTACACAGTATTGCAGTATTAGCCACACTGTCTTATCAATTAGTAGTACAATTAAAATCACAATCTCATGATCACCACGATGACCTGTAGTCAAAATAAGCATTTGTCTTGTCCTGGACAAAGTGTGCATTCATCAGAATCCACATTTTTCTGCATTTTAAAAGAGAAACTCCCTGTAGTTGTTTTCTTTTTGTCCACCTTCTCTTTGCATTTCCTCCATAGGAAAGACGAAACAATGGACTTGACGGATCTGCTTGATCCCCTGTGTCAGAGTTTTGCTTCTTTGGGACTCTGCACTCCTTCCTTTGTGAGTTCCAAATGCTTTTTTTTTTGAACGGTTTTCTTTGTACCTTGTAGGAGATGGATCACTCACTTCTAACTTGGCAAATCTCTTGGACAAAGTGCCCTCTGAATGAGGTTCATGCTACAGTTTCATGCGGATTTCTTGTCAGTTATCTTAATTCGAAACTCTTTGAGCCCGGACTTTCCCTTGTAGATCAGGAAATCAAGGGTTGGTTTCGGTTGAGGATTATGTCCGTTCACCTGTTCACCACAGCCAGCTCCCTGACACTCTGCTGGTTGCGCTTCCTAAGATCCAGATTGCTAAATCGATGAATGCTGAGGATCTCGCTACAGTCCGCTGGGATTCTGTGTCAGTTATTTAATACGAAATCTTTTGAGCAAGGCCTTTCTTCTCCTGTAGTACTCAGGAAATTCAAGGGTTGGTTTCAGTTGAGGATTTATCCGTCTCACCTGTTCACCACAGCCAGCTTCCTGACACTCTGCTGGTTGCTGCTTCCTACAGATCCAGCTTGTCCTAAATTGCTGAATACTGAGGATCTCGCTACAGTTCCGCTGCGGATTTCTGTGTCAGTTATCTTAATTACGACATCTTTTGAGCAAGGCCTTTCTTCCCTTGTAGACTCAGGAAATTCAAGGGTTGGTTTCGGTTGAGGATTATTCCGTCTCACCTGTTCACCACAGCCAGCTTCCTGACACTCTGCTGGTTTGCTGCTTCCTGCAGATCCTGCTCGTCTAAGGGAGGAGTCTGATCTGTTTTGAATATGCTTGCTTAGTGTCTCCGCACCGTCATCTTTACGGCTTGGATATGTTCCACTGATTTTCTGCTCTGACATCCGTTGTCTATCATCTAATCCTACAAAGCTCTGATCCTCTACATCCTGACCAAAATGTGGATTTTCGCTGTCTCCCCTGTTTCTCTCCATGACTCCCTTAACATCCCTCCTCACCCCTCTCTCTTGCTCATGTCCCTCATGCCTGCTACTGCCTCCCTCTTTACACCTCTGATCATCTTTCGGCACTTTCTGTTTATTGTCGTCAACTCTTCTATCGTCCTGAATCTTATGAGAGTGGACGAGGTCATATTTTGTCAAGAGCTTTGTTGGCCTTGATACCATCCCTCTGTCATGCACTTCAGTTTTTCCTTTCTTGTCTAACTCAACATCTTCTTGGATTGTAGGCATAATTCTGATTTTCTGCTCAGGATGCACACTTGCATCATCTCGTCTCACACTGTCACTGTCCTGAGCCTGGACACCTTCAGTAGGATAACGTTTTGTCACTGATGTGTCTTTGCTCTGAGCATGTTTACCATCTCCTCTCTTTTGTTCCATCACTTCCTGCACATCCATCCTTTCCTCTCTGTGCTTATGGTCATGTTTTGGCATGTTCTGTTTACTGCCACCGTCTCTTCCATAGTCATGATTTATCTTTCCTATCTCTGATGCGATCCCTCTTTCACCAGCTTCGGTTTTTCCTTCCTTGTCATCTATTGTCCGTCCTCTCTCATCTCTCTGTTTGTCCTCACTGACAGGTCTCAGGTCATAATCTTGTCTAACTTCCTGCGTACCCCTCAGATTTTCATCAACGTTCTCTCCTGCATTGTCTTCGGGATAGTTCGTCAAGGATTTCCCCTCCTTCTCTGACTGTTTATCCTCTCCTGTCTTTACATCCATTACTCCCGTCTCTTCAACACTCCTCTCAACTTCTTTTCTAAGATGTGCATCTTTTACAAGCATGTCACTGATTTCTGGTTTCAAATCGTCGCTAACATCTGGTGCGCCCTCTTTTCCACTGCCCCGATCGTCGACACTCTCCTCACGTTGAGTTACTCTACATAAGGGTTCCATCTCTTCTGCCTGGTTTTCAGTCTCTGGATATCCCCCCTCTCCCTCCTTAACACCTGTTTCAACCTCATCTCTGGTGTCTTGATCATTTTCATGATAGCGAGGATCAGGCTGTAGCTCAACTCCTCTAGACCTAACTCTCTCTGTTTCTTCATCTCTGTCGATGGCCTCACCTTCCTGTCTCTCTCTCTTCTTCGCAGCATCTTTACATTGCTCATAGACGTCACCGGTAGCAGGCTGGTGGCCTCCAGGAGCTGACACCGCCCTGGTGGTTTGAGTAGCTGGAGAAGGAGGTGTAATAATCAGTGACTCCATGCACAGTAACAACCTAACTGAGGCCGTAATTCACTCAACACATCAGTGAGAATAATGCAAATGTCTGCCGTCTTACCGTTCTGTTTCCTGTAGAAAAGGAGATAAGCACTGCAGGATCTGGGGAGAGAAAAACAAAGAGAACATAGAGTTTCAACTAAAGCCAAATGTTGGGCTTGTGTTAAATGTAGAGGCTTTCTGTTATGGAATATATGCAAATGTAGGTAAGCTAAATGCACACACCATAAGCATTACTTATATAAGCATTAAAAATATAGACATTTGAAAAGAATATCAGATCCAATACTTAATTTCAGTATATGCATACATATACAACTTTGTGACCAATCAATTACGTATGAATACTGAAATATAAACAGTCAAGCTAAAATACACAAATTAATGAGCATAATAACAATCATGTGGCCCAAAAAACACAGTCTGCGTCATGTAATCAAAACATTAAATCCTGCCCTGAATACATAGATGTGAATTTTAAGTATGTGTGCATGTCCATGTTACTATAGGCGCTTTGGTGCACACACTTCTACAGTAGAAATGGTATGAATGAATCCGTACATATTTGGATAAATGCATATACCGTGTGTGTATTCATTTTACCATTTCATGTGGAGTACGGGTTTGGGTCGGCCTGATTACAAGGCCCCTCGCTCTGACATATTCCCATACGTGAGTGTGTTATGGAGCGATCAGAGATTCCCCAAGGTCAGAATCAGAATTAGGTACTCCTATGACAGGGATTATCTCAAGATCCAGGTCATAAGTCATCAGAAGCTATTGGGTGCACCTGTGATGTTCAGTCAGATGGGAGATATATATAAGAGGGTTGCAGTTCCCCTGCTCAGTTGGTTGTGTGTTTTAGGGGGTCAACACCATCAGTTTGCTTGCTCTGTTTTCTGTTTGGGGTGAAAATCTGGGTTGCGTGTTTTCAGATTTCTTTCTTTTGGCCAATTTTCTATACATCTTCTCCCCTGATCCATGACTTCCCACTTCATCACTTAAAAAGAGATGAACAAAGCATGACTTCTTCTAAGAGAAACAATCTTCAGTCGTGGTATAATGCAGTCCTTCAAAAATGATTATACTGCATAATGAAGTGAAGGAGTGTACATCCATATGTGAAGGGATTAAAACTTACTTCTCAAAGTTATCCTCCTGGAATGGCTGGTAATCAGCCTGTTGATAAAGGAAAAAACACAACATGAAACATAAAATGTTTCCCAGTGTAATACGTAACTGTAACAAAGAGGTACTGTCACTTTCAACAACCTTGGAGTTAAAGTGTTCAGTCTTACCAATGTGACCCTGCTGTCAGTGAATGTAAACCAGTTCTCATCATCCCAGATAGTTGCACTGTAGCATCCACTACTAAGATCTCCGCTGTGGTTCACAACCGCGTACAGTTCATATGTCTGATTCTGATCACAGTGGGAAAAATTAGGACCAGGAATAAAAAAAATGGAATGTCTTTTGATAAGAAAGTGTATATTCTATGTACCTCTGGTATCTGTAGGATGCGGGGAACATCCACAGTCTGGTTGATCTTGACATATGTCATGTAGCGGTAGTCAAAGTCAAACCTCTTCAACAGCAGCATCAAAACCTCCGGGTGATGCTTCATCACACATTGCTGCGTGAAAAGCACAGATTTTTAACATGTACTTTCATGTAGTTATCATGCACTTATGACACAATTACGGCTGTAATTCAATATCAGAGTTAATTTAGACAGATCAGTTCAGGTTTTCTCTTTACTCACAATCGTAGCATCACATTTGGCATCGCACTTCTCACAGTACATCTGGTTCTCCCCGCTGAACTCTGAGGCTTTAAAATGCTCCTTAATGCCATCCACCTAGAAAAAAAAAAAAACAGAAAAAATGAAGGAAGCCAACCAACAATGAAGCACTAGATAGGATTAATAAAAAATATATATAGTCATAAAAATGTCGGATAAGATGGGCCTTGATTGTAAGGGTCAGACTGCGGTTATTCAATAAATTAGATTTATGTTGCTGGCACTTTGCTCCATAGTGAATTACAGTAAGTGCATTCATTCTTAATACCATCATCCTAATCACATCCTTTTATCCTGAAATGCTGGTGTACAAAATGGCATATTTAGTCTACAAGATGTCTCCTCGGAAGAGAACGAATGCCACAAAGTCTGCAGGTTGTCAGATCCTTACCACGCTGTAGTGTTCACTGTATGAATCCACCAACGCAAGAGGAAGATGCCAAAACGCCCCATCAGTGTCCGTCTCTGTGCCACATGCAGAACATGTGGTCCTGTCCGTCAACCATCCGTGGAACATCTGAAAGCACAAAAATACAGACGCTCGTTGACAATAGTTTTTCATTTAATTTACAGATTTTCTTTGATACTGATTTTGTCTTTACCTGTGATGCATCAGGACTCGTCAGACTTAGAATCTTCTCATAGTACTCAGCAGCATCTTGCTGTTCATACACTGAGGAGGGGGGCAGTGGAAATAAATGTTAGTTTCTTTAACAAAAAAAAAACTATCTCATTGTCTTGTGATTTACTTATCTCTATTTGTAGGGCTAATGCACAAGATAAAGATCCTGATATTAAGATATTTTAAATTATTACTCCAAGACGCCTTAATTCAAGCTGATTTAAAGCAGGTTTGGTCCACAGCTAGTCTATTCAAAGGCTGTGTTGTTCCGTGTGTTGACACATTCTGTACCTCTGTCGATGCCCAGCTTCTTTGTGATGTTATAGGTGTATGCTGTGTTTCCTTTTAAATCATCAAACAAGTCTTTGAGTTGACGATCAATGCACTCAGTGGCAGGATATTCACAGCAGTGCCTGAATAAAGACACGACAGTCATGAGAGATTAAAAGGCACACGGTAAAATTGAAATGCGTTATATGACAGGTTATAAAACACACCTTTCCACTGCTGCTCTGAAGTCTTTCGTCATGAACAGCACCTGCAGCACGCTGTTCAGGTAACAGGTCTCTCCTTGGTTGAGCAGGCCATGATACTGAACTGTTGGGGGAGGTTGTTGATACTATATGTTAGTGTGGCACCCTCTTTTTCTTAAAAATACCCACTTACGCTGTGGACTCTAGGCATATAGTTTAGTTCAGTATAGGTGTTCTTCTTTTACTGACATTTTTCTTCTTTAATTACAGGATAAAATGATGACACAATAAAAACAGTATACTAAGCAAATTAAGCACCGTCAAAGACAGTATGCTTTCAGATCTCTTAAAGGGACATTATGTAGTTCTGTAAAATAAGTTCAAACTCTCAATTTTAATATTTGCAATATCAATAAAGTAATAATACAAAGTCGGGAATATTTATTTTCTCCATAACTGAATAAACTCCCAGAACACTGTTTGATGCTAGAAAAGTGGTGCGGTCCGCCACATTTAAACAAAGTAAAACAGTTTGAAACTGTGTTGGTCAGTTTGTTTATTCTGTTTATCCAGTCATGAAAACAGAGTTTGTTTATTTAGTTATTTAGGCATTCTCTTCTGATTAAAGTTTCTTCTTAAAAAAACTGCACAGTGCACCTTTAACTAACAATCATGTTATACTTCTTAACCAATCAGAAGCCGGGCCTGACTGCAGTCTTAATCAGGTGCTGCAATTAAACTATGGCACTACTTACCTTTAGAATATCATACCGTGAAATATAAATGATTTCCATAAAAATAAACATTAAAAAACTGTGTATAAATAGGTGTTCCACCATACTCTGTGATCTGAGTGTTTTTAGGTTTTTTAGGGTTATGGGATCCTATCCGAATGTGATGGGTCACGGAATTTGGTGTAACACCAGCCGAACAGAACATATTTCTCACCTGGAGGTGGAGAGGAGGACATATTGGAGAAAGTCTGTCGGCCTTTGTCCCATTAGTAATCCATTTTGTTTCCTTGTAGACGTTCTTATCAGTCCTATCTCTACACCTTTCTCAGCTGCAAAGTCATTTAAATTTACGATCAATTGTGGACAATAAATTAATCTCAAACGTTTTTGGAGACGAAGGCGAATTGCAGAAAGTGACGAGCCTCGTTACCTTTTAGTTGTGAAATCCATATTTTGCAGACATCCCCGCAGATTGTTGGGAAACAAGGTATTTTCCTCTTGTTGTCGAATTGCAAGAAACGTATCTGCCTCCTGTAAAATAAAACCCTCTTTATACTTTCTCTTTCACTGGGCGCTTCACCTGCTGGAATGATGCGTTCAGGGTCTTTCGGAAATAGTGGGGTGAACGACAGACGGCTTACAGAACTAACAGGGAAGTTCACACACACACACACACACACACACACACACACACACACACACACACACTGAGGACTAGAAGGACTGAAATGAACTGACCGAAATCTAATTAAATGTCCCCTTACCACTCATTTGGAGTGGTGGACTTGGTCTTGTTATCCTGAAATCACTGTCTCCGGGGCGTAACCAAGATGGCTGCCAACTGGCAATACCTGCCTAAGAAGACATTTGTAACCTGGACTGCATCCAGTTTATCCCTAATACATCCGTAGTGAAAGAGCTCGCTCTGCTGACGGCTCATTTTAAGTGAACATATCTTAACAATTTTCTGATCATCTTAATGTTGATGTAGGATGCAACCGTCAAAGTACGGAGGCCAAGAGCAGCCATGGATTTTTCTTCTTTTTCATGCACCGATATCTTGTGATAACGACTTATTATCTCGTTATCTCGTGATAACGAATTAATTAATAACGTGTTTGTCTTGATTTCAACCTACAAGAGCTGCCACGAACGGCTTCCGTAGCCACTGGCTGTAGCTGTAGCCTACCGGTAAGTTACGCCTTACGTTAGTTTACTTGACTGGGTTTGTTAAGGGGCCACGGGTTAGCAGATGAGAGGCTGACAAACTCCTATCTATCCGGCTGCTTCAGGTAAGGTAACGTAGACTTAGCAATGTAATGTGAAACGCAATTAAACGTTTATTAATTCATTTAATATAAGAGCAGCAGCTCTTGTAGGTTGAAATCAAGACGAACACATTATTAATAAATTCCTTATCACGAGAAAACAATCTTTGTTATATCGAGATAACGAGATAATAAGTCGTTATCACGAGATAACAGTGCATAAAAAGAAGAAAAATCCATGGCCATTCTCGACCTATGTATCAAAGTGCCTCCGTCGACACACTTATTCTATGTGAACACTGCAAATGAGCAAAGGATAAATACCAAGTCAGCCTTCTGTGTCACGGACTCCAGCAGTAGTTTTAACTTTCAGTTTCGCCTTTGGCAGTTCTGAGAAGTCACGTGAATGCAGAAAACATTTTCTTTTCTTTCTTTCTTTCTTTCTTTTTACACTTTTAAAGGTGCACTATGTAGTTTTGGGGAAGTAATTCTGATCAGAGGCCAAAAACCTTCATTGACTGAGTTTTGCCCAAACAAACTGAATCAACACACCAACCATAAAGGACAACACAATTTCATACCTTTCTAGCTTCAAACAGTGTTCTGGGGACCTTACTTTCCTCTGAGAACCGTTATGGAAATAATTAACATTTCTGAGTTTGTATTATCACCTCACTAATATTGTTAATATCCACTCTGAGTTTAAATTGATCTAAATATACATCATTTGTCAGAAACCATTAATGAGACTTCTTGTGTTCGGCATCATCTGCGGATGTGACTTCAGCACAAGCTTTAGTGTTGTCAACCTGACATCTGCACACTCAATCAAGCACGAGGCACTAGAGGGAATTCTGATTTATTTGTACATTAATGGACATCTTTTGGAGACAACATGAGAACATTGGAGGATTTTAACAGTAAAATAGCCCGCACAGCAACGTTTTAGAAATTGTAAACAACAGAAGAAGTTTTCCTGAACTATTATCAAAAGGCGGGCAGGAGTGGCAGTAGTGGCAGTGGTGGAAGTGGTGGCAGGAGAGGCAGCAGGAGAGCGTTTCTGTCAAGCCGTCAGTCCTCCGGGAACTTTCATCACCACATGGATGACGGACATGTGCTGGATTCCATATCCAGACAGCAGATCGGAGTCACCGTCCAGCATCTTGTCTGTGAAGATCAACCTCAGACTGTCGTTTCCTGTACACACACACACACACACACACACACACACACACACATAGAAGAACTGAAATGAACAGACTCACTCAAATTCACAGAGTTATATCCCATTAAATGTGATTTTCCCTTTGAGGTCAAGTTCAAATATACATTGTTGGTCTTGTAACGACTGGGAATATGTTTCGTCTCCGCTGGTTGTAAAAAAGCAGTGGTAGAAATTGTATGTCTGAGCCTCGTATTCGTCACTAAACATTGATGGGAAATGCCCAGCAACTGTAAAACACGGTTTACATTTCCTGACTTTCACTTTTATTATTATATAACATTTGTTGTAATAACCTTGGAAAAAAAATCAAGAGCAACATGAGGGCTGGCCAGCAGGCTCTGGTGTGCACTAAGTACTGGCCCCACAATGTGGAAGCTGCTGTCCACACATCTGGTTAATTTTATACCCAGTAAGACTTGACTGGTGATTCTATGTCACGGTGACCACTGAGAGTGAAGTTCTCACTCCCTTACCACTCATTTGGAGTGGTAGACTTGGTCCTGTTGGCCTGAAATCACTGTCTCGGGGGCGTTACCAAGATGGCTGCCAAGTGGCAAGACTTGCATAAGAAGACATTTGTAACCTGGACTGCATCCAGTTTATCACTTATACATCCACAGTGAAAGAGCTCGCCCTGTTGACAGCTCATTTAAAGTGAACAAAAGCATGATTATTATATTTCCAAACGACTATACAAGAATTAATCAACTTAAATCCTGCACACTGGTCCTTTTTAAAGTACAACTTCTAGATACTAGTCCGTGCTAGATTATAATTCATACTAGTTTACAATGCAACTACCAAACAATAGCCTATATAAAGTAATGTGACACACCTTTATGTCAACCAACTATACTAAACATTAAAATCTGCTCGTTAAAAAGCAACACTAACATAACAAAAATTAGTTTTTGCCTTCCACTCTTCACTTCATTGGAATTTTTAAAGCAGGACTTTTACTTCTAATGATGTTTTATGACTTCAGCGTCGAATCTAAGACAGGTCACACTCGTTACATAAGAAATCGAAACTCAACACACAAAACACACACAATTCAAAGTCGACTAAACACACATTTCTCTGGGTGTATTATGAGTGTCCTGTCAGCTCCTGACCACTCACCTGCGCCCCCCGGGAGCTTCTCCGCGATCTTATCCTTCAGCTGCCGGACCGTCATGCTCTTCATCTGCTCCTCCGTGTTGCACAGGTCGATCATCAGCTTCTCCCCCCTCACTCCGTGAACCACGACCTGGTAGATTTTGCCCATGTCTGCGCTGGGTTTGGTCGTCGGTGCGTGAGTCGCTGTGCTCCTTTTGGCTCTGTGGACGGGAGGTAATGTCGGCCGAAGATGTTGTTCAGGCTTAAGACCGGCAGGTGACGTCACGGTACGGAGAATACTTTCACTTTCGTCTGCAAAAAACAAAAAACAAAAGAAAAAAGAAAACAATTATTATTAATAGTATTCCTTCATCTCTTGTGTGCATTTAGTGTCCAAACATTTTTACATTGTAAATGGGGAGTTTTGCCTTAGTGTTGTATTGATGTGTAATAATACATGCAGGTCCTGAATAAAAAAAAATAAAAAAAAAAGCCTTTTCTACTTACTCATTTTTGTGCTGTTTCTCCTCCTGATGCTGTGCTCCTCTTTGGTAGCTGTGCTTCTGTCACTTGAGTGGTCACAGGGTCAGGCTTATAAACACAATCATCTGACGTCACCCAGACACTTTCACTATTGTCAGAAAAGTAAGGTACAGCTGCAGGACTTTTAAACATCATTCCCTTAATGCTGCCTTTGAAATAAAAGATTATCTGCCCACACATGTTGAACACTGAGGACTGTGTCATGTAGTCTGCTTCACAATTTCTGTGCTTTTATTTCATATACTAGCCTAAAACGACTAACGTGTGAATGCATTTCCTTATTCGGCTACACAGTGTGCCAAAAAATGGCAGCTGGAAAGCACCTGTGAGTCCAGCAGGGTTTGGCATTTTACAGGCAGCGGTTGTTTATCAGATGCTAAACGTTTTTACTTTCATTTTAATTGTGAGACGCTGATGTGAAACAGTTTCCACAATACCATACCATCACAACTATGTGTATTTACATTATTCTAATAGGTATTAATGTAGTGCAAGATTCAGAGAATTTGGGGAGGGGGTATTTGCAAATGCAATAACAAAAAACATTACAATAAATGCATTTCCCCGCACAAATAACACCATAGAACATCTGGTCTTATGTGTTGATGAGGTCAGTTAAGTAAAGTATAGTTCATGTTCTTTTACTGAAAACTCTCTTCTACTGGATCAAATGATGACACAATACTTACATCAAATTACACAAGTAGCCTATAGCAAAGTAGTATACTAAGCAAATTTAGCACCGTTAAAGACAAGTATGCTTTCAAGACCCTTAAAGGGGCACTATACTTCTGGAGAGGAAACTCAGACTCTGAATTTGTAATATTTACAATATCAATGAGGTAATAATACACACAAATATTTATTTTCTCCATAACTGAATAAACAAGTTGTTTATCAGAGGAAAATAAGCTAGAAAAGGTGGCAGGGTCCGCCACAAACAAACAAAATAAAACAGTGTGAAACTGTTATGTCCTGTAAGGTCAGTTTGTTCATTCAGTCATGAAAACAAAAAGGAGGCTGTTTATTTAGTTGAGGCATTAAAAAAAGAAAAAGATCTTTCTCTTCGGATTAAAGTGTCTTCCCCGAAACCACACAGTGCACCTTTTTTAAAAGTCAAACAAACAAACAAAACATGAACAATGGGGAAAATGTTTCCTGCATTCACGTGACTTCTCAGAACTGCCAAAAGGTGAAACTGAAAGTTAAAACTACTGCTGGAGTCCGTGAATGCGACACGGTGTTTATCCGTCGCTCATTTGCGCTGTGTCGACGGAGAACAGAGGAGCTGGGTCCAAGATGAGTGACCGGGGCCAGGACGAGAAGAGATACGACCCGCGGGACACGACCCTGAAGTTTGTCAACAGGCCGGATGACCTGGATCCACTGCGTAAGCACCAAAAACTGATAAAAAAGCGATTGTAATGACGAGCTTCTTAAGCTTTGCTTTAATTATGTCCATGCTACGTAATTACCTCATGTAATGGCTTTATTACCTGTATGCATCGAAGGAATTGGGATGCATTCACTGACACCTTGTTGATAATGACATGTAAAGACAGGTGGAGTTGCGAGGGACCATTTAGTCGAGATGATGAGTTCAATGTCTGTTGTCTGTTCTCTTTGTGTTGTGCTCCTCAGCGCCAGAGGAGGGAGACCTGTGTCTCCGTGCAGAGATGTCCTGCGGGCACGCCGTCACTCCAGAGTCACTCACGGGGTGGTGTCGCAGCCTGCTGGATCAGGTACTTCCCACCATTTTATTATTATTATTTTTTTTACAGGGCTCAAAGGTGTGTTTTCACTCCTTGTAAAAGTGAATTACTTTGAAACTTGTTTACCAACAGCCACCTTCCTGCTGTTTCTGACACACTATACCACCCATAAAAACGCACTTATACCCTTCAGATTCACACACGGATTCCCTTCCACTGACCTCATTTTCACGTAAAGGTGATTTGTTTTGTTTCATTCTCTGCGATAACAGGTGGAATCAGGGCCTAACCTACAACGCAACAGAGTCAAACTGATTTATTATTCTGTTTTCAACCCTTCTTAAAGCGTCTATAATTTGAATTTCGCAATAAATATGCACAGCAAAGCTTCTATCAGACCCACAGATCCACCAGAGGACAGCGAGTGTGTGTCTGTCTTTGTGTTAACGTCAGACTCGGACCAAAGTCATCGCTTCTCCATACGTTCATAAAGTATGTTTCTCCCAGTTCAGCAGTCAAATAAGAGAGAATTACGGTACATTACACTGGAATTTGGCAACTCTGCATGCAATGCTGCAGAGGTTAGGAAGTGAGAGTGAAGATAAATCCACTTTTTAATCCCAAAAGTTTAAAAAAACAAACTCTGTGCGCACCTCGCCACCAGGTGTTGATTCCTCCAGAATCTCCGGCCTCTGTCCGCTGCCATCTCCTTCCAGAGCTCGCTGTCTGTCGGTTACAGGGTCGCTCTTTAGTCCATAACAACAATGTCTGTCTCTCCGCTCCCGTCTGTTGGGTCAGATTAAGCACAGAGAAAGCTGTAAAAAACTGTACAATAACTGCATTTAAAAATCCATCAACACCACAGACACGGCCGAGGGGTCAAGATCAGGGACAGGAAATAACTGAGGTGAAGCAGACAGCTCGTGGTTAGCTGTCTCTCAAAGCAACCTCTCCCTTAACCATGCGTATATTTAAGCCTTGAAGTCATGTGCAACTAATAGTGTTAGCCAGATCAGTTTGAAAGGTGATGATATCTCAATGCTGTGTTCTCACTTTATTTCCAATTCCCCCAAAAATGAGGTATTGCAGGTGCATTCTCAACTGAATGTTGTCAGAGCAGCCGAAGCCAATCAAATCTAATACAATCTTTCCTGTCTATTTCAGGGCCAGTACAAATTCAAGTGCCCTGCTTTAGAGGAAGGCACCTTGCAAAAGTGTGATGAAGTGTGGCCTTACCAAGAGGTGCGCCGGCTGGCGGTGCTGACGGCTGAAGAGATGCAGTACTTTGAGGAGAACATCGCCCGCATGGCTGCCATAGAATACTGTGAATTCAAATCAGTGAGTGTCCCTGTGTTGTCTCTGCCCTCACAAAGTTACAGACTGGTTTGATCATGAGTTCAGAAATCAGCAGAGATGCTTGGTTTCTGACCGGTTGTGCCAGATGGTTTGTTACACAGTACCATCTGGGAAGTCTTATTTGGAAACTGTTGGGCACATTTTAAAGAAATACCGGGCAGGTGATTGGAGGAACCATCCCAGAGAGACCAAAACATGTTTTTCACCGAGAAAAGCCTTTAGCTGTGTAACAAAACCATCTTGAGCATCCGATCAATGCTGAAAAGTTTTTCCTTAATCTGTCTCACATGCTTTCCAACAGTGCCCTGGGTGCAAAACCTATGTGGAGAGAGAGGACCTGACCAACCTTAGTGTGCATTGCACAATCTGCACAGCAGACAAAAAGAAAGCTTACGAGTTCTGCTGGCAGTGTCTGAAGCTGTGGAAAGGTCCAGCTCCACGCTCCGACCGCTGCGACAACGACGGCTGCGTCAACCACGACCTCGAGCTTCTCAAGAACTGCAAGGACACCGACCTCCGTGAGGTGCAGGGGGCCGTTGGCTGCCCCTCGATCCGGGCCTGTCCCACCTGCGGTCAGAGGGTGGAGCACGACAAGACGGGCTGTAAGAACGTCATCTGCCCTCGCTGTCAGATCGAGTTCTGCTTCGTGTGCCTGAAGCTCACTGAAGAGTGCCTGAAGACGAGCTCCTACTTCATCCCCTGCAGTGGTGGTGTGGCTCCCAGACAAACCTCCATACCTGTGTGGCACAGAAACTGAAAGATTCACTACTCATGATGTTGCTTACAGCCTTGTTCTGTCACACTTTACTGTACTATTCATGTTGGATTTAAATCTAAGATTCACTCTGCGTGTGGTTTTTGTTCTTGCACATTGTCAGCTTCTGAAGTATCTTCCGTACGTTCTCACAATGCCTGACTGTTGTATAATGTGCTTTTCTTACTATTTACGTTGGTTGCTCCTTTACAACTGCTTGACGATAGCTCGTCATTTATAACTGCAAAACTTAATAAAGTTTCCGTCTCACATACAAAAACCTTCATTGTCCTTGTCTATGTACGAGAGCAAGTTGCACAGGAGGAACTGAATGAATTGAAGTGTTAAACATGAGCAGTGACTGAGTGCAAAATGTGAAATTAGTGCAAACATGTCAGTACAGTGCGGGTGGGGAAACAGGTTTGTGAACATGTTTCTTTGTGTTGGTTTAAATTGCAGCAAAAATAGCAACATGTGTTCACATGCAACATAACATTCAAAATATAAAATAATGTTTTACATATATTCATGTCAAATTGGTCAATTTTACTCACATAGCCATAGAGTTGTAAACAATGTAGCACTGTAGCACCCTCTAGAGGTCAATCACAAAATAACAATGACGACAATTCTTGAGAATGGAAATGTGGTTTATTATCCAATAAAGTCACAGAAATGTACAAAATCACATTTTAACATGTTTTTTGAATGAAGAACCCTTTGACCTACAAACACAATGACACATTTTAAAAACACATTCACGTCTTCCTCGGGCTGATCACATTCAGTAAGACTTTAGAAAATGCTTTGGTTTCATACTGAGGCCTTAAAAGTCTCATGAGTGCAAACATTGCAAGGGGTATAAACAGAAGCACTGGAACCGTTGTGTGTTTGCTAAATACTGAAATAAGTAATATCAAATGAGCAATGTGTTCACATTTTTATCACACAACACACTTTCAGATTTAGGGATGTAGGAGAGAGCAGGGGTGAAGGTATCGGGGGTTGAAATGTTTTTCTGGTTTTGAGGTTAATTCATTGAAAATGTGTAAATGTATAACATCTGTCTGATCTATCCGTACCAGTGAAGGTTTAATTTATTATGTCTTTGGTGCTTGCAAGGATAAAGTTGACAGATACATTTTTTTGCTCGTTACATCTGCAGAAAATGCCCTGGGGTGGGACGAGGCAGACCAACAGAGGTCTCACCAGTCCAGATGTGTTTGCTAGAGAATGTCCAGCTGTTTAATCTGAGGGGAAGCACGTGAGAGTTAAGTTTGACACATCCGGTCAATTTCTTACGGTACATGATAAATCAACTTGAAAATAATGCGGTTGGTTGCATGGGGGATTAACTGAAGCATTACTGAGTGTTACATACAACGAAAAGATATTTGCCAAGTGTTTGGTGGTACGAGAACTGCTGCCTCACTACACTGGAGCAGAGTCGAGTGCAGAGCCAGACCTGCTAGAGGAATAAACACCTGGAGTCACATCGGATTGCGTGTCGATGCTCGCCATCTTACTGGTAATGAACAGTAATCAGGATCGTGGGAGGGAGCCAACACTTGCGATTAATGTGAATAAAAACAAAAGATCCTGCGACATCGTGCTAACCCCTCAACTGTTGTTGAATTGCTTGTAATTGTGTTTAACTCAAAACAAAGAGGGTTACGAAATGTAGTCAGCTTTTAACATACGGACCATGAGGTGGAAGTATCAGACTTCAGGTCATGTTACTTCACTGTCTGGGGCACAAAGGTCAGTGAAGTGTCATGAAGCTGGATGGTAAACAGTAGTGACTCTGAGCTCTTTTCCTTAATTACGAAATAAGGAGCAAAAAAAGGAGGGCCCAGAATGTATCCTGAGTCAGTTTAAAAATCAGGTATCACTTCCTTACTGTCCCATGTGCCCATTCTGGTCCCAGATATGGAGAGAATGTGAATAACTGACATGTGTTGGATTCCACAGTCAGACAGCAGCAGGGAGCTTTCATACAGGCCGTTGTCTTTGAAGGACAGTCGTAGACCCATGGAGCGGGAGAGCTGAGATGGAACACAGCACACTTTAGAATACTCAAGAACAAAACTGAAACAAAACAACATTGAAAAAAAACCCCAACAGAATAACTAATTGGGGGTCTGTTCCAGTGTTTGATGTCATTGTTTAGATTTGGACGAAAGAGGAATAAAATACTGGTATCTATTAGTTTGTTAATACGGTGCATTACAGAAATCAAAGATAATGAAGCGTAATTCATGTGTTAAATTATTGACTTCTTAATCAAAGATAAATACACAGCATCAGACATTCATAATTCTGTCTCCACTAGATACAATTTTAGCTTCTGTGCTATATCCTTCCCCACTGTGAACTGTAGTGTCAGACCTCTAGTGGTGACTGACTGAGCAACTTCAGAGTTTCCTCTCCCAGAGTCAGTTTAATCTTCTTCCTGCTTTCTTTATAACTTTACTTATCATGAGTATTTATGATACCATTTAACCAGAATCAGGGATGTCATGGTCCGTGAAGCCAGCTAACTTTCCTGTGATGTGGTTCTGTTTTGTGGAATGTGGATGTATTTTTCCTGTTTGAAGCAAGTGTTGGTGGTTTCGTACCGTAGGGTCATCAGCTTAAGAAACACACACGCACGCACGCGCGCGCGCGCACACACACACAGGGAGAGAGAGAGAGAGAGAGAGAGAGAGAGAGAGAGAGAGAGAGAGTCAGTCAGTACTTTTGCTGTGGACGGGGTCAACAGTATGTTTATCAAAAATAAATCCTAAGAATATAATTGCTCATATTTATGACTCATCATAGGAATATTGTTTATAATGGGCCTCCATACATTTCTGCCCCACCTCACCTGAACGCACCCTTCAATTCTTCGCTGGTTTTAACTTCTAAAATGTGGTGCCATGCAGGTTAAAAATCAAAATGACTCCTGAGTTCTCACCAGTAAGCCTCTCCACTATTTTCTTCTCCAGCTGCTCCACTGTGATGCTCTGAAACTGCTCCTCAGTGTCGCACAGCTCGATGGTCATCTCCTCGCACCAAACCACGACGACCTTCACAGGCCCCTCTGCAGATCCGGCCCCCGCAACCATACCTACGGCCTCGACCTCCACAGGCGGGTCCGTGGACTCCACATGTGAGCACCAGGGACACGATGAACACGATGAACATGACCCCATCTGAAGGCTGCAAATGTCTTTGAGCCTCTGCAGAGATCCTCATCGGTGCAGATTGCGTAACAAGGCGGGGCCGTATTCACCTGAAGAGGTGAACTTTTTTTTAAAAATCTTTCTTCATTAAATCTTTATTGAGAGAACATTAGAATATACAAATAGTGCAGGTATGTCAACAGAAGGCGATACAAAGAAACAGAAATATGAATGTAAACAAATAAGTGAGAAATATAATAATAACTATAATAATAATAATAATGATAATAATAATAACAATAATAATGGATAATTGAACAGGATTTATATAAGATTATCATAACAAATATACTAAATGAAGCTAAATTATACAAATTTAGATTCTTAAATTGTTTTTTAATTCACGTAAAAACTACAGTGAAATTTGGGGCAATTTTATTTTGCATTTATTAATGGGGAATTTGCCCTATAGAATGAATAAGCCTTCAAAAAATTCAAAGTGTTTAATACTCATGAGTTAAAGATTTACACACAGCCACTCACTTTACATACAATTCATATCTTTTTGAAATTGATTGTCTCTAGAAACTGTTTCTATAATTCAACCTCTGACTATTTTATTTGTAAATTCTTTAACTTCCTTTGAGTAGCAAAGTTGAAATCACTTTGATTTCTTGGTCTTCACATCCTCTCCTGCCTCCATATTCTAACACCTGTCTTTATTTTTTCTGTCCGTGTTCTTTATCTTCTGAAGCACATTTTACATCCTTCCAAAGTGTCCTGTCCAAAATCTATGTGAAGAGAACACAACCTGACCAACCGAGCTGGAAATCATTTGATTGTTCTGCCCATGTGGGTATAAAAGCCTGAAGATGTGCAGGACAAAATTGACACTGAAGTCGAGTAAAGAAAATAAAAAGTCGGAAAAATTACGGAAACGACAGATTTAACAGGATTATGTAGTGAGGATACAAACAAGTAACTGTATCCTGTTAAAGTCGGAGAAAAAAGGTGTAATTGGATCACACAGACATTCAGTAAAAAAAGAGGATTACTACCAGGAAAAAAGACTTCCAGAGTCTCACACAACATCACTTTGGTCTCGAGGGAAACTGAATACACATCAGTGCACACATCTGTATTATGATGAACAAAAGTAATCTTCTCGACATCTGTTAATTTTCTTCTCTTTTATTTGCACCTCTTTAGTATGCAGGTGGTTTTAATACTTAAATATTGTGAGGAGGAGTACATCTGAGTGTTTCTCAGCTGCTTTTCACCTGGTGCTGCCGACATGGATCCTCAAAGTGTTAACTGTCCATCAGTGAACTGGCAGACAGATAACATGTTCTAAGGTTACTACAAATCGAGAGCTTACAGCCATGTCAGCTGGTCAAACACTAGCTGATACAACAGCAAAAGAAAAAACAAACATTGAATTTCAACATCTTATACCAATAAATGATAATGCTGTGTTATAGAAGTGCCCAAAAATAGGCTATATAAAAGCTTTATAAAGCACGTGACTTGTGCAGCTTCAGTGCAGCGATGTGTGTCATTTGAATTTAAACAGATAGGCCTATATCCGGAGTATGTTTAGAAAAGACTTAACTTTTCCATACTTCTGTTTTTGCCCTCCTTGTCACCCATTCCACCATCTCCCTTTCCCGGACCATGCCCTCCGCCTGGTACTTTCATAACCATGTGAATCACTGATTCATGTTGGATTCCATAACCAGAGAGCAGATCTCCATCGTCATCCAGCATTTTGTCCATAAAGATCAGTCTCAGGTAACTCCATCCTGCACACACACACACCCACACCCACACCCACACACACACACACACACACACACCCACACCCACACACACACACACACACCCACACACAGTCATGTGAAAAACGTTCAGCCAGTGAAGGTACAGAAGTGTAAACTGTTTATATCTGTAAGAACTTTCACATAATAAAACTTGACACAGAATCAGTCCTGCAGAGGTCCAGGAGGAGCTGCAGCAGCCTCTGTAGGTCAATCCCACAATAACACTGAACTATGATGACACTGACGACGAGTTAGATTGGAGACAGGGCTTAGTCACACATTTCAAATCTATTAGGCCTCTTTAAGTCTGATGAGTTCACGGAAAATACTTCAGTTTGATACTAAGGCCTGGAAAGTCTCATAAATATAAACCAAGATGAACGGAAGTGACAGAAGAACTGGTACACAAGATCACGCTCGTTATATAAAAAAAATCGAAACAACAACCACAAAAGTCTAAGTCGACTAAACACCCAGTCCTGGGTGTATCATAAGTAGGCTATGACAGGTTAAATTGCCTGACCACTCACCTGAGGTGTCTGGGAACCTCTCCGTGATCTTTTCCTTCAGCTGCCGGACCGTCATGCTCTTCATCTGTTCCTCTGTGTTGCACAGGTTGATCTTCACCTTCTCCCCCCTCACTCCGTGAACCGTGATTTTGATCATTTCTGTGCTGGTTTTGGTCGTCGGTGCGCGAGTTGCTGTGTTCCTTTGGGTTCTGTGAGAGAGAGGTAATGTTGGTCGAGGCTGTTGTTCAGGCATACAGGGAATGTGACGTCAGGGGGGTTACTTTCACTTTCGTCTGCAAAATATCAATATATAATATTTTTGTGTGCATTTAGTGTCCAAACACCTTTAAATTGTAAAGAGGGACTTTTTCCTTGTTGTTGTATTGATGTGTAATGATCAGTGGCAGCGCCAGAGTACTTTTTCTGGTTCAACTACGGTGGGGCTAACCCATGCAGCGGTGGGGCTCAAATCAATGCTATAATTTCAATGTGAATAGGCTATATATTCAATAAAATAACACTGTCCCACAGCTAGAAACACGCGCGCGCGCGCACACACACACACACACACACACACACACCCACACACACACACACACACACACACACACACACAGACGGTGAGAGAGAGAGAGAGAGACAGAGAGAGAGACGATAGTTAATAGTTACGTTATCCTAAAGCCATATAGGCCTATAGTCTACCACACAACAGCCAAGAGTCTAAACAAATCTCCAACAAATTAAGTATGCCAATTAGACCGCAGCAAGGAAGAGCAGGAAACAAGCAACGCACAAAAAGCAATAACAAAGTCAGTAAAGTTCCCCGAAACAATAAAAATATTAAAACTCACCAGGTTGAGATTTCAAATGAGTACAATCTGCCGGTTTTTGTGATTGGAGGCAAAGATGTCGATGATGCGCTGAACATCCAAAGTCTTTGTCCTTTGTTTGTTGATGGACAACAGCGCCAAGTTGCTGTTTTGGGTACCACCGCTGCTGTTCCGTAGATAGTTCTTAATCCGACGGAGGCAGGAGAAACTGCGTTCGCATGAAGCAGAGGTCACAGGCAGGGTCAGTGAAATACAGATGAGTTTGTATAAATCCACAAAAGCGTCCCGGTAATGTCGCATTAAAGCGAGAAATCCCACAGTGTCATTCACTACATGTCCTTGTGCTTTCTTTCTTTCCAGCAGACGCTGAACTTGGTGTAGCTCTGCTGTCAGGTTTTCTTCAGTCACTCCATAGAACTGTGCCATGGCCTGCAGACATTTCTTGTCTAGGAAAGACGCATGTTTCGGACTGAGTGCCGAGACTCCAGTTAAAACACCTCCGGCCTCGGTTGAGAAACGTCTTCTCATTTCACCCACAAGTCTGTCAATTACTTGGTAATAACAATGTGTGCGCAGCGCATCTGGAGTTGTAACAGGTGTGCGTTCAACTGAGGCCTCGACAAGAAACTCCCGAAGAACTCGAGGAGGCTGTGCCTGTCTCTTTTCGCGTGTCCTGTCCTGGCTCACACCCGCTTTGGTGCACAGGTCCGCTGCTCTGTCCCGAATGTCAACCCACGACTCTTCTGCGCGTTTGTCTGACAATGTCGCTATGACTGACTCTGATAAGTCTATTGTGGACGAAAGCTCGAGAGTGGGAGATTGGAGCTGACAAAAAAAAAAAGACAAAAAAAAGGGATACATTTGCGGCAGTACTTGTTGCCAAACAGGGAGCGGTACCCATCCAACAGTCTCTCAGTGCCATAACAATCTCAAGCTGCACATACCGTCATATGTCGGTGGAATAAGAGCGGTATAATAGCAGCATACCGCTCCGAGAATCTGTATGTTAGTCTGGGGATTGGTATATACCACTCCGAGAATCTGTATGCCATTCTAGGGATCGGTATATGCCGTTGAGCAGCAATCGACATACCTTCAGCCACTTTTCGATCTCGGCGCTACTGGAGAGCGAGTCAGCGTCCAGGCCGTCTGCATGCGTGAAGTGCAGGAATTCCTCACGTACCTCGTCTCCTTTTAAATACCGCACAACAATGGAAATCTGTTCACTTTTACGGATATCTTTGCTTTCGTCAACCATTAGGGCGAAATGTTCTGCCTCTCGGGTTTCTACGCTTATTTCATTTCTGACCATGTCAGCCATAATTTCAAAAATCTCGTTTTGAATGTCTTTATGTGTGTATTTAGCATTTCTGGGATTATCCTACAGTTTCTTTGCTACTGTCTCGTCAAACTCACCAATTACGTTCAGCAGCTCCACAAAGTTGCCCTTATTTTCTGACCCCTCATCCTCTCGGTGACCTCGCTGAGCGATGCCTTGGCATGCAGTATAACACAGGGACAAGACCACAGCCCTCATGTACTCTCTGTTTTCCTGTACGATTTTTGTATGACCTGGCTGCATCTAGCATGTTTCCTAATCTTGACTCACAATCTAATGCAATCTTTTCGTCTTTCCGTATGCTATTTGTTCATGCACATCGTCAGCTTCTGAAGTATCTTCCGTACCTTCTAAGGATGCCTGACTGTTGCATAATGTGCTTTGCTTACTATTTACATTGGTTGCTCCCTTACAATTGATCTCTGCTTGATGATAGCTCGTCAGTTATAACTGCACCACTTAATAAAGTTTCCCTCTCACATACAAATAACTTCATTGTCCATGTATATGTACGAGAGCAAGTTGCACAGGAGGAACTGAATGAATTGAAGTGTTAAACATCAGCAGTGACTTAGTGCAAAATGTGAAATTAGTGCAAACATGTCAGTACAGTGCGGGTGAGGAAACAGGTTTGTGAGCATGTTTCTGTGTGTTGGTTTAAATGGCAGCAAAAATAGTAACTTATGTCCACATGCAACATAACATTCAAAATATAAAATAATGTTTTACATATATTTATGTCAAATTGGTCAATTTTACTCACATAGCCCAAGAATTGTAAAAAATATAGCACTGTCGCACCCTCTAGAGGTCAATCCCAAAATAACAATGACGACAATTCTTGAGAATGGAAATGTGGTTTATCATCCAATAAAGTCATAGAAATGTACAAAATCACATTTTAACATGTTTTTTAAATGAAGAACCCTTTGACCTACAAACAGAATGACACATTTTAAAAACACATTCACGTCTTCCTCGGGCTGATCACATTCAGTGAGACTTTAGAAAATGCTTTGGTTTCATACTGAGGCCTTAAAAGTCTCATGAGTGCAAACATTGCAAGGGGTATGAACAGAAGCACCGGAACCCTTGTGTGTTTGCTAAATACTGAAATAAGTAATATAAAATGAGCAATATGTTCACATTTTTATCACACAACACACTTTCAGATTTAAGGATGTAGGAACAGGAGAGAGCAGGGGTGAAGGTATCGGGGGGTGGAAATGTTTCCCGGTTTTGAGGTTTATTCGTTGAAAATGTGTTAATGTATAACATCTGTCTGATCTATCCGTACCAGTGAAGGTTTAATTTATTATGTCTTTGGTGCTTGCGAGGGTAAAGTTGACAGATGCATTTTTTTGCTCGTTACATCTGCAGAAAATGCCCTGGGTTTGGACGAGACAGACAACCAGAGGTCTCAACAGTCCAGATGTGTTTGCTAGAGAATGTCCGGCTGTTTAATCTGAGGGGAAGCACGTGAGAGTTAAGTTTGACACATCTGGTCAATTTCTTACGGTACATGATAAATCAACATGAAAATAATGCGGTCGATTGCATGGAGGACTAACAGAAGCATTACAACAAAAAGATATTTGCCAAGTGTTGGGTGGTTCGAGACCTGCGGCCTCGCTACACTGGAGCAGAGTCGGGTGCAGAGCCAGACCTGCTGGAGGAATAAACACCTGGAGTCACATCGGATTGCGTGCCGATGCTCGTCATCTTACTGGTAATGAACAGTAATCAGGATCGTGGGGGCGAGCAAACACTTGCGATTAAAGTGAATAAAAACAAAAGATCCTGCAAAGTCGCGCTAACCCCTCACCAATACACCACCACCACTGCTAATGAAACTTTGTATTTAAAATGTTTTAGCTGTAAATGCTCTCCCTTACATTTTTTTAGAGTTATTAATCTCCTTTTCCCTAGGGCCGCAGAAAGTGAATTCCCCTTTACAGAGTCTGGCAGTCAGACAGCCTGTTTTTAATTAGATTATCACAAATATTTACAGTTTGCTGGTTAGAATTCTTTTGATCCGTCATTTGGTTTGCAGCCACACTTTTTGGTCACACAGCAGGTGAAACAACAGAAAAATAATGAACATACACAAGTCCAGAAACACAGGGCAAGTGTGTAAGTGTCTAAAATGTGTAATTCTGTAACATTTTGGCGAAATGCCGACACCCACAGTGACATTTGTTGAAGTAATCAGTTTATCAGTGTTAGTTCGTTGCTTTGAAATGGTTGCTAAATTGCTTATAATTGTGTTAACTCAAAACAAAGAGGGTGTTCTGAAAAGTAGTCAGCTTTTAACCTAAGGACCACGAGGTGGCAGTAGTAGACTTCAGGTCATGTTACTTCACTGTCCGGGGCACAAAGGTCAGTGAAGTGTCATGAAGCTGGATGGTAAACAGTAGTGACTCTGAGCTCTTTTGGTTAAGAATGAAATAAGGAACAAAACAAGGAGGGCCCAGAATGTGAGCCCTGAGTTAGTTTAAAAATCAGGTATCACCTCCTTACTGTCACTTGGGCAGCTATCGGAATTAATATTGGGCATTATGTGAATGACCGACATGTGTTGGATTCCACGTCCAGACAGCAGCATGGAGTCTTTGTCCAGTTTCTTGTCCTTAAAGGATAGTCGTAGACCCGTGAAACAGGAGCGCTGAGATGGAACACAGCACAGCACATTTTACTAAAACACGTCTTAAAAAAAAACACAGAATAACTAATCAGGGGTCTGTTCCAGAAAAAGTGTTCAGTGAAAATATCTAATGTTATTATTCAACTAAAAATACTGGTATTGATATTAGTTTGTTACAGAAATCAAAGATTAATACAAATTGTCAAACATTCATAATTCTGTCTCCACTGGATAGAATTTTAGTTTCTGTCCTTTATGTACCTCTCCCCACTGTGAACTGTAGTGTCAGACCTCCGTTGGTGATTGATTGAGTTTCCTCTGTCTGGGTCAGTGTGATCAACCTGCTTCCTGCTTTCTTTATAACTTTACTTAATATGAGTATTTATGATGCCAGTTATCCAGAATCAGGGATGTTATGGTCCATGAAGCTAGCTAACTTTCCTGTAATGTGGTTGTGTTTTGTGGAATGCTGATGCATTTTTCCTGTTTGATGCAAGTGTTGGTGGTCTTCGTACCGTAGGATCTTCAGCTTAAGACACACACACAGAAAGAAAGAGAGAGGGAGAGTCAGTCAGTACTTGGGGTTCAGGCGGGGTCAACATATTTCCCAAAATAAATCGCTTTCCAGTCAAACCCAATTCATGCAATTCCAGTAGTAGTGACACACATATATAACACACTTGTCAAAACTTATGTTTTCTCCCTTACGTTGCATGTCTACTGTATGGGAACCCAAAACCGATGAAAACATGGTTTTAATTACTATGATAAGTCATAATTCTGGGATAAAATTATGAGAATAAAGTAATAATTAATAATACATTTTTAGATTTAAAAAAAAAAAAGGCAAGTCAAGTCAATTTCTTTTTATAGACCTAACTTCTTTATCAATTAAGTCATAATTATGGGATAGAAAGTCGAAATGCTATAACCTTTTAAATACATACATTTTGAGTTTTTATCTCATTATTTACATTTTTACCCAATTTATCATTCCGTTCATGTCTGCCACACTTCACCTGAACGCACCCTGCAGTTCTTCACTGGTTTTAGCTTCTAACAGTTAAATAATGTGTGAATGCTAACGTGCGGTGCCATGCAGGTTGAAAATCAAAACTGACTCCTGCTTTCTTACCAATAAGCCTCTCTTTGAACTTTTCCTTCAGCTGCAGCACTGTGATGCTCTGAAACTGCTCCTCAGTGTCGCACAGCTCGATGGTCCATGTCTTCTCCTCAGTCCCAAACACGACGACCTTCACAGGCCCCTCTGCACATCCGGCCCCCGCAACCATCCCTGCGGCCTCCACAGCCGTGTCCGTGGACTCCGCCCGTGAGCACCAGGGGCACGATGAACACGATGAGCACGATGAACACGACCCCATCTGAAGGCTGCAAATGTCCGCGAGCCTCTGCAGAGATTCTCACTTGGTGCAGATTGCACAACAGGGCGCGGCCGTGTTCACCTGAGGAGGTGAACTTTTTTTTTTTTTTTTTCATTTTTCTTAATTAAATCTTTATTGAGAGAACATTAGAATATACAAACAATGCATATATGTCAACAGAAGGCTATATAAAGAAACAGAAATATGAATGTAAACAAGTTTAAAACATGATTTACATAAGATTATCATAAGGAAAATACTAAATATAAGCTTATTTATTCAAATGTCAAGATTCTTAAAATCATTTTTAATTCACCTAAAAACTACAGTGAAATTCGGGGCAATTTTATTTTGCATTTATTAATGGGAAATTTACCCTATAGAATGAATAAGCCTTCAATAAATTCAATATTTCAATCATATTTAAAGTAATAATAAATAATGTAATAAACACGAGTTAAAGATTTACACACAGCCACTCACTTTACATACAATTCATATCTTTTCGAACTTGCCATCTCTAGAAACTGTTTCTGTAATTCAGAGTCTAACTATTTTATTTGTCATTTATTTATGCAGTTAAGTGGCAATCTCTTTGATTTCTCGTTTTTCACATCCTCTCCTGCCTCATCATATTCTAACACCCCTCTTTATTTTTTTCTGTCCGTGTTCTTTATCTTCTGAAGCACATTTTACATCCTTCCCAAGTGTCCTGGGTCCAAAATCTATGTGAAGAGAAAAGAACCTGACCAACCGAGCTGGAAATCATTAGATTTTGTGGGTATAAAAGCCTAAATATGTGCAGGACAAAATTGACACTGAAGTCGAGTTTTAAGACTGGAAGAATAGTTTAATATCCAACAAAGTCAGAAGAAATAACGGAAATGACAGATTTAACAGGATTATGTAGTTAGGAAACAAAAAAGTAACTGTATCCTGTTAAAGTCGGAGAAAAAAGGTGTAATTAGATTACACATATGTTCTATAAAAAAAGAGGATTACTACCAGGAAAAAAGATTTTCAGAGTCTCACACAACATCACTTTGGTCTCGAGGGAAACTGATTGCACATCTGTACACACATCTGTATTACGATAAATAAAAGAAATCTTCTCGACATCTGTTCATTTTCTTCTCTTTTATTTGCATATGTTTAGTATTCAGGTGGTTTTAATACTTAAATATTGTGAGGAGGAGTACATCTGAGTGTTTCTCAGCTGCTTTTCACCTCAAAGTGTTAACTGTCCATCAGTGAACTGGCAGACAGACAACATGTTCTAAGGTTACTACAAATCAAGAGCTTACAGCCATGTCATCTGGTCAAACACTAGCTGATACAACAGTGAAAAAAAACAAACATTGAATTTTAACATCTATACCAATAAATTATAATGCTTTGTCATAGAAGTGCCCAGAAATAGGCTGTAAAACTGTGCTGTGGGTCATTTAAATGTTTCCCAATAAGGAACAGATACATCCAGAGTATGTTTATAAAAGAAAGAACTTTTCCATACTTCTGTTTTTGTCCTCCTTGTCACCCATTCCACCCTCTCCCTCTCCTGGATCAAACCCCTGGTAACCTTACAACCGTGTAAATGGTCGACATGTGTTTGATTCCACAGTCAGACAGCAGAGCGTGTTCCTCCAGAAGCTCAGATCCAAAGACCAGTTTGTCACAGTTTTCTGCACACACACACACACACACACACACACACACACACACACACAGTCAAAGTCAGGTATGAACAACATTTCCTCAAAATAAATCCCAAAGCTAGGCCTAATATTTCCTAATATTTCCAGCCTAATTCTTTAATTCTTGTTGTTTGTTTATCACTTTAATTCTCCCCTCTTGGACCCACTGTATGGCAACCATCTAATGGTAAAGAGTGTGTGTGCATTGGTGAGGTGGCTATTTAAAATGTGACAATGTGTAGGTCGTCTGTTTTAATGTGATTCTACCTCCAAAGGTGAATTCTATCTTCTTCTTCAGCTGCAGCACTGTGATGCTCTTTAACTGCTCCTCGGTGTCACACAGGTCGATGGTCCTCTCCTCCCCTCTGAGTCCATACACTCTGACCTTCACTAACATTTCTCTGGCGTCTGTAGCTTCTGCTGCGCTCTTCACCGAGTTGGAAAATCAAATACTTTCACTTTCATCCTTCACGTGAGAAAAACAACAACAAAAAACATACAACAGACTTTCACTGAGCAGAAAACGTGTATCCAGCTCTTACCTGGAGACAGCTGACCTCACCTAGTTACTCTCACTGTGAGAAGGTTTGAATTCTATTTTGGCTTCTGTTTTTTAAAAATCATAATTATCTGTCGACCACGTTTAGTAAGAGTCACCCGAGTAATGAAGTAACACTTGAAAGTCAGGTTGTACAGGTGGGCGGAAGTTGTCTGTCTCCAGTTTCTTTGCTTTCTTAAAGGGGCACTACGTAGTTTTACAGAAGAAGTTCAAACTCATAATTTCAATATTTACAATATAAATGAGGTATAAATACAAACTCAGAAATATTTATTTTTTCCATCAGTGAGTAAACAAGCTGTTCTCCGAGGAAAAAAATGTTTGTTTAAAAAAAAAAAATCACAGTCATCAGTCGACCACGTTTAGTGAGAATCGCCTGAGTAATAAAGTAACACTTGAAAGTCTGAAGTTGACGAGTGCCCAAAGATAAACTACTTCATAATCACCGCAGATAATAATGTCAGTTAACTGGCAATAGACAAGTTTAAGTTTACAAGTTGTAAACGTGAGTGGAAGCTGTCTGTCTCAAGTTTCTTTCTCTGCTTAAAGGGGCACTACGTAGAAATTCAAACTCAGAATTTTAATATTTACAACATTAATGAGGTAAAAACTCAGAAATACCTATTTTTTCCCATCAGTGAGTAAACAAGCTGTTCTCAGAGGAAAGTAAGGTGGCAAAATAGAACAGTGGCAATAAAAAATGTCCACAGTCTGCTGTAAATCAAAGAGACTGTAGAGGACTCAGAGAGTCTACCTCACCAAAACAAGGCTGACAAGTTTCAACAAAGATCTCATAGGCAACTTCAGTAACTGTATCTGTATTTAAAATCTACGTATAAAAAACAAAACAAAAAACTGCTGTTAATTCTTGCACTATATCATATAAATATGTATAGGCCTATATTATATATGTGTCTATTCTAGTTATTCCCTTTTTAATTTATTGCTTATTTTTGCTATTGGTTTCTGCTCTTGTAATATTCTGTTGCTGCCGTGACAAACAAATTTCCCCATCTGCGGGACATTAAAGGATTTCTGATTCTCATTCAGATTCTGAACTTCAGTAACCTGACAGACTTTAGACTTAATTTTGCATTGTGGGTAATGTAGGCATGTCTGTCTGACATTAATCTCCAATAACAAGTAACTTTCAATCCAGTGACCTCAAATGTTAGGATTAAAAAATAGAGTGAACCGTCTGTATCCTCTGCTGCTCTCTTCACTCGATGCAGATGATAAGACAGTGTGCGGCTGTGTTCAACTGACCAGGAAACAGAGCTGAAAAATATTTTTACTGTCGACCATAAAGATATACACACACCAACCCTCGTACTTTAGATATATCAACTCTACATGTTCTTACATGGCTTAAGGTAACAGGTAATAAAGTAAGAACTTCTAAATCCTCAAGTCCTTAATGTCAAATCTCTTAAGTAATGTGGAGCTCTAATTTATGAGTCTGAAGTTAATGGGTGACTGATGAGTGCTGCTAAGTAATGATATAAAAGCAGTGAAGTGTGATCAGCTGAAAGCACTTGAAGCAGCAAAAGTAAACGCACCTTCACATGCAGTATCAGATTAAAGATATCAAATATACATATAGAAACCGCACATTTAGAGACACATTTGAAAGTTTGTGAGCTGCTTCTCCCCACTGCTCCTAACATGCTCGTGATCCAGTAGAGAAATTATAGAACGGCTGTTTAAAGGTTATTACACATAATTTGTGTTTAAAAGTTTGCAGCCGCATCAGTCGGTCACACATCAGTCAGAGTAACAGTAGAAGAAAAAACAAAGACATGTCATGAAACACAGTACAGCTCAAGACAGATCATCCTCAAACAATCAGAATAAAAAGGATTCTGTAACAATCATGTTATTATAAATCACTCAGGTCCAGTTTCAAAGGCACAATGGAAGATTTTAATCCTTTTAGAATCCAGAAGTGATCTGAGCTTCTCTCTTTGATTTGATAGCAGAGCCGACCATGCAGACATGTTAGTGCATGTGAGTCACTCTGGTTAAAATAGTTGATTGTTAGTAGGGCCGGGACTCGATTAAAAAAATTAATCGAATTAATCAGAGGCTTTGTACTTAATTAATCGAAATTAATCGCATTTTAATCACATATAAATATTTGACCTGAGAACAGTGAGAAGCAATTTTTTTCACATGGATTTTAGTATACCATTGAATAATGACTGAATACAGAAGCTTAAGCAACAAAATATTGTTTTTTCAAAACCAACGCAATATTTTGATATTTTTTTGGCCTTTTATGGCTTTATTGACAGAACAGCTGAAGATATGACAGGAAACAGGGAGAGAGAGAGGGGGCCATAAAGCCATAAAGTGCAGCAATAGCATGCTCTTATCTATGCTGCCATCCGTTTGCTTTTGAAAACAAAATTTCCCATCCACGGGGCCAACCAAAGCGGTCTCATCTGCTTCTTCGTTCATTGTTGTTGTCTGAAGTCATGAACGTTAGTTGGTGCTCCAGTATAATCGGTACCCCTGAAACTCTTCCAGTGGGAAACGTTCCGCGGTGCAAAAATAAGTGCGATTAAAATGCGTTAATTTTTTTAACGCGTTAATTTTTGTGTAATTAATTAATCGTAATTAACGCGTTAAAGTCCCGGCCCTAATTGTTAGATATCAATGCTTTCAGTTGTTGGCAAGCTACCAACCCAAACAATCCACTATCTCTCTCAGGAATCACTGAATTCACTTTTAAACCTCAGTATTACAACAGTTTTATACTTAGATTAATATCTATAGTACAAATAGTTCATAGTACAGAGTAATATCTGTTGTATATATAGAGTAATACATTTCTTGATTTTCCATTTACATACGTAGATAATAAAATAACAGTACATCTGACACAGATCATCTCAGTCAATTATATTTAAACCATCTTATATTCTGGTCATAGGTGTACACTTTGAGCTCATCATTTGGGCTCTTGTGCCTCTGAAGTGCAGGTTATAAAACTGTGCATTTTGAGAAATCTTTGAGTTGGTCCATACTTTGATTTCTGCCCTCCCTGTCACCCATTCCACCATCTCCCATTTCAGGACCCCCACCTCCACTTAACTTTATAACCGTGCAAATTATTGCCATGTGTCTGATTCTATAATCAGACAGCAGATCATTTTCCTGCAGCCATTTGGATCCAAAGACCAGCTGGACATCATCGTCTGCTGCACACAAACACACACACACACACACACACAGAGAGAGAGAGAGAGACACACACATAGTCAAAATCAGGCACTAAGACCATTTCTTCAAAATAGACCTCATATTTCCTCAAATCTACAGCCTCTTTCTATAATTCTTAACAAAAAGTGTTCTTTTTGTCTTTGTTTTTTTTAAAATGTTATTTTAATTCGCCTTTCTTGGACCCACTGTCTTCCTACATGGTCCTACACTGGCAACCATCCCATGGTAAAGTTTGTGTGTACTGGTTTCAAATGTGAACATGTGAAGGTCGTATGTATTGATGTGATTCTAACTCATGGTTCTAAGATTAACTGGACCAATGGCAAATCTCTCCCACTAACATAATTTGAGTTTAATAGACAACAGCTTAACTTAATGTTAACTGTGATTAATACAGTTATGATTCTACCTGAGATCCTGAAGAGAGTCTTTATCTTCTTCTTCAGCTGCAGCACTGTGATCCTCTTTAACTGCTCCTCAGTGTCACACAGGTCGATGTACCTGATCTCCCCGCTGGGTCCATATACTATGACCTGCACAACCATTTCTGTGATGTCTGTAGCGTCTGCTGCGCTCTTCAATTGAACAGGAATCCGATAAGCTGAAAAATGAAATACTTTCACTTTCATCCTTCACATGAAAAAAAAACTAACAAAAAACATCCAACAGACTTTTACTGACCAGACAACATGTATCCAGCTCTTACCTGGAGACAGCTTACCTCACCTACTTACTTTCACTGTGATTTCTGTTTTTTTAAATTTTTTTTAATTTTAAATCATCAGTCGTCCACGTTTTGTGAGAGATGACGAGAGCCAATCACTGCAGAGCTCAAGCCCACGACGTACCTGAAGAAACAAGCGGATTTATACCTGCAGCCGCGCGAGCTGGACTGGGATTTTGCCGGCGGTTCGGTCCGTTCTGTTCTGTGCATCTAAACTGACTGGTGTGGATTAATGAGATTAAACGAGTCCGGACCGAGTCTGTTCGGATCTGAGGAGATCCGGAGACGCGCAGATAACAAAGTGGAATCGGAATCTGTGGATGTTCATGTGTAGCTAGCGGCTAGCTAGCTGCTAGCCGCTAGCTACATGGCCCACCTCCCGAGGTGACGGACCGGCCGCATCGGCACGTCCAAAACCGGATTTAGGGTAAATAATGTCCGCCACGCTTTTTCGGGAACATTGCCGTCACGTTTGCTTTGTGTCTGGTGCAGGAAGAAACGGTAAAAACGGGCATTTGTCACGAAAGTGTCCAAGCAGCAAGTTTTGTTGTTGAGGAACAGGAAGTTGTGGGAGGGACCTAGGCGGATGATTGACAGGCAATGACGGTCGGACAGCAATATTGAGAGTTGAGAGATTTGTTACATTTAGCGTGTTTGGAGTGTGTAGTTAGTGTGTTATGTAGTGTTTGGTGTAGTGTGTTTAGTGTGTAGTGGAGTCGGTTTTTCGTTTAATGAGTCAGAACAATGAGAAGATGCTGAATGTGGAGCAGGCAGTGCAGCTCTCAAGGAGCACAGGCAGACCTGAGCATTGCCTGCATTTAAATGTAAATAGTTAAATATAACTTTGTAAATTTTTTAAATGTATGCACAAATTTAGCAAACAACAATTTATATTTGCATTATAAGTAAAAAAAAAAAATGGTTTGTTGTAAATATGTTTATTTGTGGTTTTCACAGTAAAAAAATCAAAATCAAAAATAGTCAAAAACAGCCAATTATACCCTGGAATATCGGATTTCACAACAAACCTAAATATCCCTGACGTCCCACCTTCAAACACAGCCTCATTTGGCCATCCATGAAAAAGCTCCTTAACCTCCCACTTTTTTATAGGAATACACTTTTGTTACGGGCACTGCACTAGTCTATCTATAAATGCACGGAATCTCTGTCTGTCTGTGTGTGTGTGTGTGTGTGTGTATGTATGTGTCTGTTAGTCAAATATCTCTGTGGATCAGGATCACACTGACCCGAGACTTTCAACATGGCTGCTGCGTGGTTCAGTGGTGTGCATCTAAGCATTTGTTTGGACTGCAATGATACCGTGAATAAATTATTTCATAAATGCTTTACAAATTCCGCCAAGCATTGACCACCAGAGCCACCACAGTCACGTGCGCACCAGAGCCCATCACTGCAGAGCTCAAGCCCACGACATACCTGAAGAAACAGGCGGATTTATACCTGCAGCGGTGCGAGCTGGACCGGGATTTTGCCGGCGGTTCGGTCCGTTCTGTTCTGTTCTGTTCTGTGCATCTAAACTGACTGTTGTGGATTAATGAGATTAAACGAGTCCGGACCGAGTTTGTTCAGGTCTGAGGAGATCCGGAGACGCGCGGACAACAAAGTGGAATCGGAATCTGTGGATGTTCATGTGTAGCTAGCCGCTAGCTAGCTGCTAGCCGCTAAGTGGAAAGTGTCCAAGCAGCAAGTTTGGTTGTTGAGGAACAGGAAGTTGTGGGAGGGACCTAGGCGGATGATTGACATGCAACGACGGTTGGTGTGTAGACAGCGATATTGAGAGTTGAGAGATTTGTGACATTTAGCGTGTTTGGAGTGTGTAGTTAGTGTGTTATGTAGTGTTTGGTGTAGTGTGTTTAGTGTGTAGTGGAGTCGGTTTTTTGTTAATGAGTCAGAATGAGGAGAAGCTGAATGTGGAGCAGGCAGTCCAGCTATTTATTCAGCTGGAAGGAATACACTTTTCTTACGGGCACTGCACAAGTATTACAAAGTAACGACTATACAATAATGACCCCATCAGTGTTCAGATTGATTGATTAGATCCACTTGTAAATCCAGTCAGACTGGCACCATTTCTATCTGCTGACAAATCAGCAACTATTCAGTAAATAAATGAATAAACTCGTTTTGTCCTGACTTGTTGATAGAAGCTGCTCAGGTGGAAAGTCTTTATGACGGAGGCAGCAACATTAACAAACCACCCGTTATAAACGTGGGTGGATGTTGTCCGTCTCCAGTTTTATTGATTGCTTAGAGGGGCACTATGTAGTTTTAGACAAAAAATCAAACTCAAAAATGTAATATTTGCAATATTAATCAGGTAATAATAAAAACTCAGATTTTTTATTTTTCTGTAAGTGACTAAACAAGCTGTTCTCAGAGGAAAATAAGGTCCCCAGAAAACTGTTTGAAAGTAGAGAGGTGGCAGGGTCCGCCACATATAAACAATGTCCACAGTCTACTGTAAATCAGAGAGACTGTAGAGGACTCAGAGCCTCACCAAAACACAAGGTGGACAAGTTTTGAAGAGATCTAAAAGAAAAGTTAAGTTACCTGACAGACTTTAGACTGGAAGACTTAATATTGCATTGTGGGTAAATCAGGCACATTGGTCTGGCAGTGAACTCCTATAACAAGTAACTCTGGATACAATAACGTCAAATGTTAGGATTAAAAAATAGACCATTTGACCAACATACACATTTTGAGAACAGTGAGAGTGTTTCAATACTTTGATTTCTGCCCTCCTTGTCACCCATTCGTCTTCGAATTAAGTGAATGGTGTCCTCATGTTTGACTCCACAGTCAGACAGCAGTCTCTGGTCTTCTAGCAGCCGGCCTCTGAGGATCTGTCGCTGTTGATGCTCTACAACAAACACACAGAAAGAAGTCAAAAACAAGCACTGAGAACATTTCCCCAAAAGGAAATCCGAAATATATCATTCATAAAGTAATTCTTAAAATTACTTTCTATTTCAAGCCTGCCCATTGTTAAGATTCATACATTTTAATTTTAAGCTGTCTGAGTATCACCTAACCACTGTGACGAATGCACTTATAACCCCATTCCCATCAATTACTGCAAACTGTTAACCGTAAATTACTTACATTCACCTGTCTGATGTGAGTGTGAGACACCGTGGCTATCACTGCCATGCACCAGCACACTGTTTACTAAAAGTGTGAAGTCTGAGACACTGTGACTTAATTGCATTGTACAGAGAAACTGTACTATTAAAAGACATGTACCAATAACCTGTATGATTAAAAGAGCTTTACATATCCTGTTGATAAATGAGATTGGTTGGAGAGAAAAGCCAGGGTATGAGGGAGAGCACAGCTGCATTCACGGTGGAGGCCAAGGTCAAAGATGACACAAACACTTGTTTTCCCCAGCAACATTGAGGTGAGACTTGGGGAGTCAGCCGAACTTAAACAAAAGCAGATGAGCAGGAAGACAGGAGAGGAACATGTTTTTTTTCTCAACAAGGCGCTGTCTTTATGGAGTGAAGGGATCGTGTTGCCAAAGAACTGGGACGTCTAAACCACGGCACCACCCCACCTGTTTGACCAATAAAAGTTATTCGCCTCATCTATCTGTTTTAATCAATGAGAAATTATACATCTTCTGTTACTGAAAATATAAAATACATTGCAGAAAGTGTGCATCTTTTTCTGGGCGACTGGTTGCAGTTAACAGCTTGCTGCCTGCGATTTTTCAAACAGAGAAAGTCTTTGATATCAAGCTTTGCTTAATGATACAGTTATAAATAAATGGTAAACAGTACGTCTTAGTTTGTCTTCACTCAAATAAACGAACACGCCTGACACCATGTCGTCGCGTAACACAAAGGGATTTTACCTGATTTCCCCCCTCTCTCTCTCTCTTATCTTCGTCTTCAGCTGCAGCAAAGTGGTGCTTTAAACTGTTCCTCAGTAAAGAAGAAGGTCAAAGTCTCCGTTAGCTCTTTCACTAAACTGTCACAGACATTTCTGTGGTGTTTGTCTGTATCCTCTGCTGCGCACTTCACTCGGTGCAGATGATACGACAGTGTGAGGCTGACCAGGAAACAAAGCTGAAAAATTACTTTCACTTTCGCTGATAAATTTAAAGCAATATGCTCCCACCTTTTTACTGTAAAATCTGTTTTAGTTTTTACCTGATAATTTGTAGCCCATTATTATCAATGTATTTTGTCATCTATTCTTCCTCTACTTCTTCTTCTTCTTATCAAATGCAAATTAAAACAATTTGCTATATGTCATTACATGGTTTAGGGAACAGGGAATCATGCAAAAACTTCTAAGTCCTCATCCCAAATTTCCTGTATACTGTATACTGTATACAATAATGTATTATTTATTAAAAAGTAATGTGGAGCTCTAATTTATGAGTCTGACGTTAATGGATGACTGATGAGTGCTGCTAAGTAATAACATAAAACCAGTGAAGTGTGATCAGCTGAAAACACTTGAAGCAGCAAAATTAAAATTAACTGATAGACCGGCTGTTTAAAGGTTATTACACATAATTTGTGTGTGCCGGTCATCTATTATTATTATTATTATTATTATTATTATTATTATTATTATTATTATATGCAAATTAAAAATAGCAATTTGCTATATGTCATTACATGGTTTAGGGAAACAGGGAATCATGCAAAAACTTCTAAGTCTTCATGTCAAATTTCCTGTATACTGTATACAATCATGTATTATTTATTAATGTCAGATCTTCTTTAAAGTAATGTGGAGCTCTAATAGACTAGCAGGAAGGGCCCTCAGATTTTGAGGTACCCCTACCCGAGGTAGAACAAAACACCACAATGTTCTTTTAAATCTTCAGGGTCTCCCATTCAGGAAATGGATTGTTGTGAACTTTCATTTTCGGGCAAAAAGGATCAAATCAATGAATAAAATGATGCATTTCATAAACTCAGAAAGAGCAGATTGAGATCTCCCCGGAGGGTGCAAAGACCATGTAATGCTGTCTAACTTTTCAAGGGAAGCTCAGATCCTGCTCAAATTTCGTATGTGAGTAGTCAGGTATCTATTGCATATGTATCAACAAAAGTTATGTTTATAGTTAATTTAATTTGTGTGCTGTAAACCATAAAAACAGTGATACAATAGGTGGAAATCATGAAATTTAGTGAAACAACATTTTACTTTTTTATGTATTTAAAATTAAAGGGGTTTCAAGTAAAATTCCTTCTCAGTTAAGATTGTCTGACCTGCCTGAAAGAAATGTATTAATTCTTGAGTGTTTGTTGGGGGTATGGAACCCACAATAACCTCTGAAGGGCAATGTGGTTATGAGCAAAATAGAGAACCATACTCAATTGCACTAAGAAATGTTTGGTTGTTTTTCCATGTGTCTCCCTCAACAATTTTGATGCTCACAAATGCCAAGCACATCTCTTCTAGAAGGTTTGAGATGTGTATATTGCAGTACTTTAAACATCTTAAACCTGATTATTATGAGTGGCAAGTTATGATAAGTTTTATCCAGGGAGAGGAGATTCTTTCTTCCGAAAAGGGGAAGGGCAAAATAAAACAATGTCATTTATTAAAGAGAATTCTCGTCAAAAAGCAACCAAGGCTTTATTTGCGATTGAATATGAGTCAAACCTTCATGTAAAAGCATAATTACGACGCACTTTTAAGATTTACTGTAGTTGGGTTTTCGGGCACGTTAATTTTGAACGGGAGTGCTAGGGGCACTTTTACGCTAGCATCAAAATCTCTATTTTTAAAACACTAAGAAGGCTCGACACACAACATGAAACTTTGCTCATAGTATCACCAGGGTCTCTACACTTGAGCATTGAGAACATTGTTTGTGTGGTTTTTGAACTACTCACGTTAGCTGCTGCATCTCTGGCGCAAAGTTACATGTTGTGTCGAGCCTTCTTAGTGTTCTAAAAATAGCGATTTTGATGCCATCGTATCTCTGCCCCCGTTACCCCCGTTCAAAATTAACGTGCCCGAAAACCAAACTACGGTAAATCTTAAAAGTGCGTCTTTCGTCGTAATTATGCTTTTACACGAAGGTTTGACTTATATTCAATCGCAAATAAGAGTTCCATTAGAGTTTCACTTTAATGGAAATCTATTTTGATAAGATTCATGAATTCAATATTCAGAACAATCTCTTCTACACATTCAAACAGAAAGTGTATTAATACATTGATTTAGTTGGGAATTACAAGCCTCTGAATCCAGAGAAGCGCTGCACATCAGGATGGGAAGCTTGAATGCTGAAATGTTTTCTAGGCCGCAATAACCATTAGACAAAAGCTAATATTAGCAGTCCAACAAGTTCCTACATGTGGCTGACGTTACTGTTTCATAGTGTTACACTATACGACAATGAAGGCCTGAATTAATTCTAAAACATCAACATACATGTTGACACATTGGAAGCGAAACATACTGAATGTAGTCTAATAAAACAGTGACATTAGCTCTGTCAGATCTGCTATGTTTATATCTCATTAACTTATGTAACTTATGTATGTATTTCACACCCAGGCTTAAAAAAATCTGTCTGAGATGTGTGTGTTGATTAACAGTGTTGGGCAAGTTACTCCAAACATGTAGTGCATTACTTAATACTTGTTACTGTCATTTCAAAGTAATTCGTTATAATATTACTGTCTTTGAATTGTAAGACATCATACTACTATTGCATTACTTTTAAGTTACTATCACCAAAATTCACAACCACCAACACTGAAAACAACAGTTTTTGAAATAGCTGGCCATGCTGAGCATGAATTGCAGTGTTAAAATTGAAACATTTGGGGTGCATTACCTTTTGCAGTCCTATGAGAAATCAATATGTGTCAAAACTTTTTGTATGTCAACACCTTGGTCTCTATTAATATAAGGGAAAGCTGATTGCACCATACATTTTCTAAAAGCTTATGTCCTCTAGATGTGATTAAACATGCATGATGCATGGACATGTCCCACCTTCCTCTACGTATCAGGAACAGTACAGATTCCTATAATGCATCTACATTTTATTGAAAGTTTTTGAAATACACACATTGATTTTTTCTGATATACAGGAAGATACAATGTTGCCTCTTTTATTTTTCAAAAATGAGTGCAGAAGAAAGCACATCCTGCTACTTGGCCCAGTTCTTTAATGGAAGCGATGAAGGGGGGCTGAGGGCATTGATGTTGATGAAAGCTGTTGAGCCTGTTTTCTCCGCTCTCATACTCAGTTTGCGATTTTTTGTTTACTAGCTTCATGTTAGTGTGGCACCACTCTAGATGTTTCGTTAAAGTACTTGTGCTATTTCGCGAGGTAGAGAGATCTTTAGGTTTCGCACACAAAGTGCACTTAACTATAATGTTCTTCACATCCTTGTCTCTGTCGAACTGAAAATATTGAGCGTATGTCCATCTCACGAATGTAGAGTCCAACTTGTCTGCTGCTGCAGTCATCTTCTCCTCAATCAATAGTTCTCTAGCACTAACAGGTAGTAAACATTTGCGTAGATTTTTTCTCCTCTGCTAATCTTGTGGTGTTGGCGAATTTGTATTAAAAAAACACACCACTTAATTTCAGGTTTAAAATGCATTGTAACGCTCTTTACTGAGATTTGTACCGAGTTAAAAATTAGCATTTTTTTTGTAATGCCTTACATTACTGAATTACAGCAAAAAGTAATGCATTACAGTAATTGCATTACTTTTGTAACGCGTTACTTCCAACACTGTGTATTAAACATTAACGTTAGCTAGGAACAATTAAATGCTAACATCAACAGTTGTCTGACAGAAGCAAATGGTTATCAATTAGGTTGTTTTATTTTGAATAAAAGCCTGATGTCCCTCTAGATCTTTACAAAATGTTTGTCAAAACAGCTTGTCAGATTCCCTAGAGTATATGTTTTGCTTCCTACCCTGTGATGTCAGAGGAAAATGACCGCCATGTGAATACGGTCTATGGCAGACATGCTTCCTTAATGGTGTAAATGGACCTTCATTTTTGCAGGAAATATCCAGCCCAGTCTCCCACACTGTCTCCTTGAACAGTCACCAAAACCTGTAACTTTAACATTGCAGAGCTGGTCCTGTATATTAACTTGCTCACAAAACTAACTAACAAACTACCCTTTCACTTAAGTGCAGTTGTAAATGTGGACAGTTTTATTGTGATTTTAACCTTTTTTAGTGCTTTTTCTGTGCTGAGTTGGCAAACATTTTAGACTTATGTAGAGTGAGAAGATGTAGTTAACTGAGTGTTTAACACAAAACTACATATTTCACTTGATTTATGACAAACTTTCTTGACTTGGAAAATTATCTTTTGAATTGACATCATATCATATGAGTAGTTCATGGCACAATTCAAGCAGGATCTAAAAAATATTTCTCTCTCTCCAATGACTACCACACAAAGTTTTTCCCAAATAAGGTCTCATGGGGTCCCCCTGGGCAGTTGTGACTTTGGCACTCTCTAGTCTAAGCAAGAACTTACCTGTTGCATTGTTTGATTAAAGTTGAATATGAATTCAATTCATTTAGAATGGCAAACACGTGTACGGTCACTTAAAATGAATCCACACCTGTCAGTCATTCAGAATCAAGAATTGTCTATTTAAGTATATGTCAAGTATAGTTAATAGCAGGGGACCTCAAATCGATCCTTGTGGAACACCTTAAACAATTAAATGTGGACTTGATGTGTGTATTTGTGAGCAACTACATCATCACTGCAGCCTCAAAGAGAATGCACTCTGATGACTCCATCATCTTGGCAGATGGATTTAAGAAAGGTGAGGAGGTGAAGAGTGTTTGCAAAGCAGGTGTCAGCATTTTGACATCACTGTACAGTGATCAGGAGGAGGCTGACACAAGAATGGTGTTGCATGCCATACATCTTTCAGAATCATATTCTCGCATCATTGTTAGGTGTGATGACACGGATGTGGAAGTATTGCTAATTTACTATGCAAGCAAAGGAATGTTTGGCTCATCCATAGTGTACATGCATGCAGGCCATGGAATGAGAGAGAGATATGTCCCCATCAACACCATATCTCAAAAACTTGGAAAAGACATGTCAAGGTGTCTTCCAGCATGTCACACACTCACTGGCTGTGACACAACAAGCAGTTTATACAGGATAGGAAAGAATACAGCGTTTACCAAGCTCAAGACAGATCTCAGTGAGCTCAAAGATCTGGCCCATTTTGGACCCTCTCCATGCTTGGAAGCCTCTTTGCCAGTAGCAAGAGAATATGCACTCCTGCTTTATGGAAAAAAGAAAAAAGAAAATGGACGGATGTGCACTACCTTGGATGAACTGAGGTTCATACTTGCATTAACTACAGATGCAGCCTCTGCAAATCTGCCGCCAACAGAGGATGCATTTGAACAACATGTACAAAGAGCAATGTACCAGAAAGCAATATGGTGCCACAGTCACATCCCTAAACCGCTGTTATGGAGTCCCATTGGCAAGGGATGGATCGTCAGCAATGGAGCCATAAAACCAGTCCTGTTCACAAAACCCCCAGCACCTACGGAGGTGAGAGACATTACCCATTTGTACTGCAAAGATCCCAACTGTGGAGAGAGTGGAAAGTGCCAGTGCCTCTGAGTTGGTCTTCCCTGTACAGAGTTCTGCACCTGCTGTGCAGAATGTCAAAATGTGTCACCAAAAGTGTCTGATGAACCTGACATTTGACATACCAGTATTACTTCATCCATTCAGCACTTACACAAGCTGTATTTCCACACACACACACACACACTTCTCTCAACTGTTTGACTGTTCACCTGTTCTTTGTTTTGCCTATGAAATTAAGTAAAAGCAATGTCTCCAAGTATGATGATCATTGGAGTGACCATTCTTAACTTATAGGCTATTATAACACCCATCACTCACTCCGAATGACCTAATTTGGCTGTTTTTAGAGAAGAGGTTTGTCTAAAGATATCTTATTTACAATAAAACTGTACTAGGTATCTCCATACAACCACTGGGTATTGTTCAACAACATCTTAGGGAATGCAGTAATAGTGTATTTGAAAGGAATTTATGATTTTTTGTTAAATGAGAGAAAAGTAAAGGAGTCCCCCTTTCCTATTACCACAAAAATGCAACTTCCGCCTAAATTACAGCTATGTTTCAGGTTCATTCTTCATGATTTGTTTTAAGTGAATTAATTTCTGACTGACTTGTGATGTAGGACAAACACCTGGTTCATAGTTCAGCAAATATTAATAGGAAAAGAGAGATGAGTGCTGCTAAGTAATAATATAAAAGCAGTGACGTGTGATCAGCTGAAAGCACTTGAAGTTGCGAAAGTAAACATAATCTGACTGTTGAGTTACTGTGTTGAACTGCAGCCAAAAGTCCTCTGGATTACTGCAGTATGTCTCTGTAGCATTAAAGCACACACTTTAATTCACACTTCACATAATAAAGTGAAATAGCAGTCTGAGTTGTGTGTTTTTCATCTGGTTTGTACAGGATGTTCTGAATAATGAAATATTGTATTGAATACATCATCTGTGCATCAATGAGAGTTAAACAACAGCATGATAGTAACATTTATTCACATTTCAAACATTCACACTGACAGGCATTCACAATTATTGGATTAAAGATATCAAAAAGTTTGCAGCCACATCAGTCGGTCACACATAAGTCAGAGTAACAGTAAAAGAAAAAACAAAGAAATGTCATGAAACACAGTACAGCTCAAGACTGATCATCCTCAAACAATCACAATAAAAATGTTTCTGTAATAATCATATTATTATAAATCACTCAGGTCCAGTTTCAAAGGCACAATGGAAGATTTTAGTCTTTTTAGTCATCCAACTGTAATCCAGAAGTGATCTGAGCTTCTCTCTTTGATTTGATAGCAGAGCCGTAGACCCGTATGTCGTAGGCCTGATGATGAAGCCTAATCCTCAGAGAACTCTTGTTGAAAGTAACTTAAAAGTAGTGTAATAGGTAGTAAATTACTCTACACAGACAGTAATATTGTAATGTGATATATTACTTTAGAATGACAGTAACTCGTAATATGTAATATATTGCATTTGAATAAAACTAACTTGACCAACACTGGTATTAAAACAGCTGACCCTTTACCTACATACATGATGACACATTTAAAATCGTCACATTAGTTCCGAGTAAAAGAATCAAGAAGTGGGCAGCTTTGTAAAACGGATGATTTTAGACAAATATCTTAAATGTGACGACGAGTTCGAATGGTACTTGTCTGACTACATTGTGCCAAGTGTAAAGTTTGGTGGAGGGGGATTATGGTGTGGGGTTGTTTTTCAGGAGCTGGGCGTTGCCCCTTAGTTCCAGTGAAAAGAACTCTGAATGCTTCAGCATACAAAAGAGATGTTGGACGATTCAATGCTCCCAACTTTGTGGGAACAGTTTGGGGATGGCCCCTTCCTGTTCCAACACAACTGTGCACCAGTACACAAAGCAAGGTCCATAAAGACATGGATGAGAGAGTTTGGTGTGGATGAACTTGACTGGCCTGCACAGAGTCCTGACTTCAAACCGATAGAACCCCTTTGGGATGAATTAGAGCAGAGACTGAGAGCCAGGCCTTCCCGTCCAACATCAGTGTGCGACCTCACAGATGCGCTTCTGGAAGAATGGTCAAAAATTCCAATAAACACACTCCTAAACCTTGTGGAAAGCCTTCTCAGAAGAGTTGAAGCTGTTATAGCTGCAAAGGGTGGATCGACGTTATATTAAACCCTGTATAAGAATGGGATAACACTTAAATTCATATGCAAGTCAAGGCAGGTGAGCATATACTTTTGGCAATATAGTGTACATAAATAATAAAATAACAGTACATCTGACACATTCGGCAGCTGACGTGGTGGAAACACTGATGAAACCTCCAAGAATCCAAAGTGCTAACATTCTCCATGCAATCCAGGAATTAAAATATACACTTCATGAAGTGTAGCTGAAACTGTGTTAGTTTTGTCCACTGAATGATGAGCTTCAGCTCCCTCTGTAGGCCAACTCCCCCAAAATCTACATATATAAGAATAAATCTACCAATGTTAGTATTAATCAATAGACGCTTTGACCTACATATATACACTTAGTTTGGGGATTCCTGGTTTTGGCTTCATTGGACTTGGACCTGATCATTTGAAGTGCAGGTTAACAAACTGTGCATCTTCTATGAAAGCAAGAAATCTCTGTCTGTCTGTGTGTGTGTGTGTGTGTGTGTGTGTGTTCCTCAAATATCTCTGCGGATCAGGATCACACTGACCTGAGACTTTCAACATGGCTGCTGCGTGGTTCAGTGGTGTGCAACTAAGCATTTGCTTGGACTGCAATGATACCATTAATAAATTATTTCATAAATGCTTTACAAATTCTGCAAGCATTGTCCACCGGAGCCACCACAGTCACGGTCAACTGACTGTTGTGGATTATAATGAGATTAAACAAGTCCAGACCGAGTCTGTTGGGGTCTCAGGAGATCCGGAGACGCACGGTCGACAAAGTGGGATCGAAATCTGTGGATGTTCGTGTGTAGCTAGCTGCTAGCCGCTAACCGATCCACGCGGCCTACCTACCGAGTTGACGGAGCGGACGCACTGGCACGTCCAAAACCGGATTTAGGGTAAATAATAGTGTAGTGTGTTTAGTGAGTAGTGGAGTCGTGTTGTGAGGCAAACCAAGGAGGAGACGGCTGAATGTGGAACAGGCAGGAATGAGCTGAGCCCTGAGCCTGAGGCATTGCCTGCATTTAAATGTAAATAGTTACACATAACTTTGTAAATTTCAAAAACTTATGCACCAATTTAGCAAACAACAATTTATATTTGCATTATAACTAATGCAATTGGTTCATTAAACATATTTGTGGTTTTCGCAGTAAAAAAACTAACCTTTTCTACTTTGATTTGTTATTTTGTGATTTTAGGTCCATAGTGTTAATATAGTACCTTAAAATGAAAAAATAACTGTACAGTCACACATGTGAGGTTGTGCTAAAAATAATTACACCAAGTAAGGCAAGGTAAATAGTTTTTAAGGTGAAATATAATGGTATAATCAAAAGTAGTCAAAAACAGCCAATTATATCCCTGACGTCCCACCTTCAAACACAGCCTCATTTGGCCATCCATGAAAAAGCTACTTAACCTCCCACTTTTCTATAGGAATACATGCTTCCTACGGGCAATGCACTAGTTTTCAGAAATCGGCGAGTCTGTCCATACTTATATTTCTGCCGTCCCTGTCACCCATTCCACTCTCTTCCATCCATGGACTTTCCTCCTCCCCCCCCCCCCCCCCCCCCCCTCTTAATCTTTGAGTCAGATGAATGCTGTCCTCATGGTCGACTACATTTACATTTAGGGCATTTAGCATACGCTTTTGTCCAAAGCCACTTACATACAGTAATTTGTCACAAATGTATCATTTATAATTCTTAAATGTCTTTCTATTTCAACTGTGACCATGTCACTGCATAGCACAAAGTGATTTTACCTGGTATTCCCTCAGTCTCTCTTATCTTCTTCTTCAGATGCAGAACGGTGGTGCTTTCAAACTCTTCCACAGTAAAGAGGATAGTCAAAGTCTTCCCTTCAAGCGCTTTCACAAAAACTTTCACAACCATTTCTGTGGTTGCTGTAGCTTCTGCTGCTCTCTTCATTTGGCGCGACAGGTCACCTGAAGAGAAAACCAATGAGCTGAAAAATCAAATACTTTCACTTTCATCCTTCACATGAAAAAATCAAACAAAAAACATACATCAGACTTTTATTTACCAGAAAATGTGTATCCAGCTCTTACCTGGAGACAGCTAACCTCACCTATTTACTCTAACTGTGAGAAGGTTTTTAATCTTTTTGGGATTTCTGGTTATTAAAAATCATAATCATCAGTTTTTTCTGTGAGTAAACAAGCTGTTCTCAGAGGAAAATAAGATCCCAAGAACACTATTTGAAGCTAGAGAGGTGGCAGGGTCCGCCACATATCAACAATGTCCACAGTCTACTGTAAATTAAAGAGACTAGTGCAGTGCCCATAACAAAAGTGTATTCCTATAAAAAAGTGGGAGGTTAAGGAGCTTTTTTATGGATGGCCAAATGAGAATGTGTTTGAAGGTGGGACGTCAGGGATATTAAGGTTTGTTGTGAAATCCGATATTCCAGGGTATAATTGGCTGTTTTTGACTATTTTTGATTTTGCCATTATATTTCACCTTAAAAACTATTTACTTGGTGTCATTATTTTCAGCACAACCTCACATGTGTGACTGTACAGTTATTTTTTTTATTTTTACAAACTGTATTAACACCACAAATAAACATATTTACAACAAACAATTTTTTTTTTTACTTATAATGCAAATATAAATTGTTATTAACTAAATTTGTGCATACATTTAAAAAATTTACAAAGTTAAATGTAACTATTTACATTTAAATGCAGGCAATGCTCAGGTCTGCCTGTGCTCCTTAAGAGCTGCACTGCCTGCTCCACATTCAGCATCTTCTCATCGTTCTGACTCATTAAACGAAAAACCGACTCCACTACACACTAAACACACTACACCAAACACTACATAACACACTAACTACACACTCCAAACACGCTAAATGTAACAACTCTCTCAACTCTCAATATCGCTGTCCGACTGTCGTTGCCTGTCAATCATCCGCCTAGGTCCCTCCCACAACTTCCTGTTCCTCAACAACCAAACTTGCTGCTTGGACACTTTCGTGACAAAAGCCCGTTTTTACCGTTACTTTCTGCACCAGACACAAAGCAAACGTGACGGCAATGTTCGCGAAAAAGCGTGGCGGACATTATTTACCCAAGGTCCGGTTTTGGACGTGCCGATGCGTCCGGTCCGTCGCCTTGGGAGGTCTAGGTCTCTGCTAGCTGCTAGCTAGCGGCTAGCTACACACGAACATCCACAGATTCCGATTCCACTTTGTTGTCCGCGCATCTCCAGATCTCCTCAGACCCAAACAGATTCGGTCTGGACTCGTTTAATCTCATTAATCCACAACAGTCAGTTTAGATGCACAGAACAGAACAGAACGGACTGAACCGCCGGCAAAATCCCGGTCCAGCTCGCTCCACTGCAGGTATAAATCCGCTTGTTTCTTCAGGTATGTCGTGGGCTTGAGCTCTGCAGTGATTGGCTCTGGTGTGCACGTGGCCATGGTGTGCAGTGATTGGCTCTGGTGCACACGTGACTGTGGTGGCTCCGGTGGACAATGCTCGGTGGAATTTGTAAAGCATTTATGAAATAATTTATTCACGGTATCATTGCAGTCCAAGCAAATGCTAAGATGCACACCACTGAACCACGCAGCAGCCATGTTTAAAGTCTCACGCAGAGATATTTGACTAACAGAAACACACACACACACACACAGACAGACAGAGATTCCTTGTATTTATAGATAGATTGTAAAGGAATCAGAGAGTCCACCTCACTAAAACACAAGGTAGACAAGTTTTGCAGAGATCTAAAAGGAAAGCCCAGTAGCCTGACAGACTCTAGATTGAAGGACGTAATGCTCCATTGTAAGTAATGTAGGCACATTGGTCTGGCATTGAACTCCTGTAACAAGTAACTTTAAATCCAATGACATCATATGTTAAGATAAAAAAAATGACCATTTGACAAACAAACACATTTTGAGAACAGTAAGTGTTTCCATACTTTGATTTCTACCCTCCTTGTCACCTATTCCACCATCTCCTGTCCCTGCAGTTTCCTCCACCTCCTCCTCACTCCATCCCCTTCTTGATCTTAGAATTAAGTGAATGATATCCTCATGTTTGACTCTATAGTCAGACAGCAGTTTCCGGTCTTCTAGCTCCCGGCCTCTGAAGAGCTGTTGATGTTCTACAACAAACACACACAAGAAAGTCAAAAACAGGCACTGAGAACACTTCTCCAAACTAAATCCCAAATATTTACCTTTATCATTCTTAAGAATGTCTTTCTATTTCAGTTGTGACCATGTCATTGCATAACACAAAGTGATTTTACCTGCTGTTTCAAAGTAATTTTCTGTTTCTGTTATCTTGGTCTTCAGCTGAAGAGTGGTGGTGCTCTTAAACTGTTCATCAGTAAAGCTGAAGTCCAAAAACTCCCCTTTTAGTCCTTTCACAAAAACTTTCACAACCATTTCTGTGGTGTCTGTAGCTTTTTCTGCGCTCTTCGCTTGGCGCGACAGGTCACCTGAACAGAAAACCGATGAGCTTAAAAATACAATACTTTCACTTTCATCCTTCACATGAAAAACAAACAGACAATAAACATCCAACAGACTTTTACTGACCAGAAAACGTGTATCCAGCTCTTACCTGGAGACAGCTGACCTTTTTTAACAGTAGTTTTACAAACTACATTTCTCCAGGGTAGTTTGTTCAAACTACTGCCTGCAAAGTAGCTTCCCCAACACTGAATATTAATTAGGTAATAATACCAACTCAGAAATAATTATTTATTCCTTAAGTGAGCAAACAAGCTGTTCTCAGAGGAAAATAAGGTCCCAAGAACACTGTTTGAAGCTAGAGGGGTGGCAGGGTCCGCCACATATAAACAATGTCCACAGTCTACTGTAAATCAAAGAGACTGTAGAGGACTCAGAGAGTCCACCTCACCAAAACACAAGGCGGACAAGTTCCGAGAAGATCTAAAAGGAACATTCAGTAACCTGACAGATTTTAGACTGAGAGGCTTAATGCTGCATTGTGGGTAATGTAGGCACATTGGTCTGGGATTGAACTCCTATAACAAGTAACTTTAAATCCAATGACATCAAATATTAGGATTTAAAAATAGAGCATTTGACCAACATATACATTTTGAAAACAGAGTGTTTCCATACTTTGATTTCTGCCCTCCCTGTCACCCATTCGTCTTTGAACTAAGTGAATGGTGGCCTTATGTTTGACTCTATATTCATACAGAAGTCTCTGGTCTTCTAGCTCCCGACCAGCGACAATCAGTTGCTGTTGATCTTCTGTAACAAGCACACACAAAGACGTCAAAAACAGGCACTTTATAATTCTTAACAATGTCTCTTTATTTCAATCATGACCAGACTCTGACTCTTACCATAACATCTCATAACTCAAGGTGATTTAACTGGTGTTCCCCAAATCTCTCTTATTTTCTTCTTCAGCTGCAGCACAGTGGTTCTTTTAAACTGTTTCTTAGGAAAGACGAAGGTCCAAGTCTCCCCCGTCAGTGTTTTCACAAAAAATTTCACCGACATTTCTGTGGCGTCTATCTGCAGCCTCTGCTGCTCTCTTCACTGGGTGCAGATGATAAGACAGTGTGCAGCTGTGTTCAACTGACCAGTAAACAAAGTTAAAAGTAGCTTAACTTTCACCCTTCAATTTAAAGAGATATTCACCAACCTTTTTACTTTAAATATATCAATTGTCGTAGTACTTCATTACATTCTTTGGGTAAGAGGTGTCAAATTTCCTGTATGCTGTAGACAATAATGCATTTATTAACGTCAAATCTTCTGTAAAGTAATGTGGAGCTCTAATTTATGAGTCTGAAGTTAATGGGTGACTGATGAGTGCTGCTAAGTAATACAATAAAAGCAGTGAAGTGTCATCAGCTGAAAGCACTTGAAGCAGCAAAAGTAAACATAATCTGACTGTTGAGTTACTGTGTTGAACTGCAGCCAAAAGTCCTCTGGATTACTGCAGTATGTCTCTGTAGCATTAAAGCACAAACTTCAATTTAAACGTCACATGATGAAGTGAAATAGCAGTCTGAGATGTGTGTTTCTCATCTGGTTTGTACAGGATGTTCTGAATAATGAAATATTGTATTGAATACATCATCTGTGCATTAATGAGAGTTAAACAACAGCAGGATAGCAACATTTATTGACATGCAGTATCAGATTAAAGATATCAAATATACATATAGTCATGTGAAAAATGTTCGATCCTGCCAGTGTTACAGTCATTGTCATGTGTTCACTGTGAATACTGAAATAAGTGACGTCAAACAAGCAAAGTTTTCACACACATTTCTCAACACAAACGTCTTTCCGACACTCTTTCAGAGTCAGAGATTTAGAGACACATTTGAAAGTTTGCGAGCTGCTTCACCCCACTGCTCCTGACATGCTCATGATCCAGTAGAGAGAATGATAGACTGGCTGTTTAAAGGTTATTACACATAATTTGTGTGTGCTGGTTAAAAGTTTGCAGCCACATCAGTCGGTCACACATCAGTCAGAGTAACAGTAGAAGAAAAAACAAATAAATGTCATGAAACACAGTACAGCTCAAGACTGATCATCCTCAAACAATCAGAATAAAAATGATTCTGTAACAATCATATTATTATAAATCACTCAGGTCCAGTTTCAAAGGCACAATGGAAGATTTTAGTCCTTTTAGTCATCCAACTGGAATCCAGAAGTGATCTGAGCTTCTCTCTATGATTTGATAGCAGAGCTGTCCATGCAGACAAAATAGTTGATTGTTAAATATTAATGCTTTCAGTTGTTGGCAAACTAACCCACACAATCCACAAACTCTCCTAGGAATCACTCAATACACTTTTAAACCTCAGTATTAAAACAGTTTTATACTTAGGTTAATATATGGGGTAGATATAGTATATATAGAGACCAACTGAAGTGAAGCCATCTTGGTTGTTTTTTAAGAACTGCATCCACACCAACACGACCACATGAATAAAGGCTCTGTGTGTTTAATATAAACCAGCCTGTAACATATTTGTTCAGTCTCTGTGTGACTGAAATGAGCCGTATGTGGTAGGCCTGTAACATTGTGGCGTGATATATTAGTTTAAAATGAAGGTAATGAGGTGTCTGGACTGCAACACATTCTGGCCTTTGATTCAACTCAGTTTAAATTTAACCTGCTCCTCCTTGTGTAAGCTAAGGAATGTAGACAATATGGGGCTCACAGCTCCAAGGGACCTGGAGGCAGCATTCAGCTGTGTGTGGGTCAAAGGTTAGCAAGAGACAAGGCCACTATAGGGACTAAAACAGAGCCTGACTCCTATGTCAGGTGGAGGAAGATATCTAAACGTGTACATCTCCAGAAAAGGATAGAGAGATCATTTAGGTAATTTTGGAGTACAAGACCCAAGGAGGGACAGTAACAGATTTAGCCATTTATCAGAATCAGAATCAGAAAAAACTTTATTGTCCCCTGCAAAAAGCAGTGGAAATTCGTCTTTGACGAATTTCCACTGGGAAATGAGCAGGGAGATAAATGAGCAGGGAGATAAACCACCTCCTTTTCATGTCGATTGGATTGATGGACCCTCAACCCACCACAGTGACCAATTAGGAGTAGGCAGGTACAGCCCAAGGGACTTTAAGAAGGCCCCTACGAGTAGAGATGGGAGGGTGGCACTTGGAAAACCTCCTAAGAGCAAAGGCGGAGGTTTGATGGGGCAGAGGGCAAAGCATATTGGCATTGTTTTGTCCACAGAATTGATAATATCAGAATGCAGCTGCTTCTGATCCGGACTCAAGGCGCTAGATTCTGTTTTAATACAGATTGCTTCATCCTTCCACCCAGCCTTGCTTCCGCAGAATCATTTATGATCAAACTACACGCCGACACCTTTGAGAAGAGAAACCCAGAAACTACAGTAACTAATAATATTTAACATTTTGCATCTTGAAAGTAACTTGACCAACACTGGTATTAAAACAGCTGACCCTTTACCTACATATATGATGACACATTTAAATTTGTCACATTAGTTCTGAGTAAAAGAGTGAAGACGTGGACAGCTTTGTACAACGGATGATTTTAGACAAATATCTGAAATGTTACGACGAGTCCAAATGTGTCTTTGTGTCCCCAGATGATAATAAGTCATGGTGAGGACAGAGCAGGATAACATGAGCCTTCTTTAAGACTCAGTGGAGCTGATTTACTCCAGTCATTGTACCAGTTAGACTGTTAATGTGATGTAGAAAACACTGATCTGTCCACCTGTGTGACTTGTTTTGCTGTCTGAAGTCCTCAGCATGAATCCTTGTGGAGATCTTCGAATGCTGCTGGTTGAGGATGTGGTGCTGACTCACTGCTGACATCACTTCCTGTTAACATTATAGCCACGCAGTCCATACTCTGGTTTCTGCCATCCCTGTCACCCATTCCACTACTTACACGACCACATTCATATACGGGTCCGTTCAACTCAACGGTTGATCCATCTTTGATTCCACGGTCAGTCAGCAGCTCATCGTCCCACAGCGGCCAGAAACCGATCGACAGTGTACGCACTACAACAAAGGAAATCAAAACCAGACAGTCACAAACAACTCACACAGACATCATTTATGATTTTAACAGGTCATTTTTATTTGCCTTTCTTGGGCCTGCAGTCAGACTACATGGTAAACATGTAATGGCAAATCTCACCAACTAACACAGAATTTGATCTTAATAGACAACAACTGTACTTAATGTTAACTGTGATTTATACAGTTGTGATTCTACCTGCGATGCTGAAGACAGATTGTATCTTCTTCTTCAGCTGCAGCACTGTGATCCTCTTTAACTGCTCCTCAGTGACACTCAGGACGATGGTCCTCTCTGTCCCACACTCACGAACTTTGACCTTCATAACCCTCTCTGTGGACTCGACCTCTGCAGACACTTCTGTGTGTGACACTACTGTAGATTGTTCTCCTGAATGCGATAAAAACGACCCCATTGTACATCTGCATAGATCTGTGAGCGTCTGCTGGGCTCTTCAGCTCTTGCCAGTTACACAAGTGTGTGAGTGAGTTCAAGTAACAAGTAAACCGAGCTGAATAAATACTTTCACGTTCAACTCTGAGTCTTAAAGAAACACACACCAGCCTTTATATAAAAGAAAACATAGCTTCTTAAACACAAATTACTGTGCTGAACTAAGATTTTACAGTAAATAGTCCATCAGATTAATTTGACATAGCAGTGTGTTGCTGCAGCATTAAAGGGGCATTATGTAGTTTTGGTGAAGGATTTCAAACTCTGAATTTTAATATTTACAATATCAATGAGGTAATGATACAAAATCAGAAATCTTTATTTTTTCCATAACTGAGTAAACGAGCTGCTCTCAGAGGAAAACAAGGTCCCAGAACACTGTTTGAAGCTAGAAAGGTGGCAGGGTCCGCCACATATAAAGAAATTAAAACAGTGAGAAACTGGGTGCGCAGGTAGTTGAGTGGTTAGAGCGCATGCCACGTAACACAGTGGATCCCGATCGGAGGACCTGTACTGCATGTCACACCCCCCATCTCTCTCCCCTTTCCTGTCTATCCACTGTCAAATAAAGATGTCTATGCCTCAAAAAAATCTTTACAACAAACAAAAAAAAAAACAGTGTGAAATTGTGTTGTCCTTTAAAGGAGAACTTCGGTCGATTTAAACATGCAGCTTCATTGCTCAAGCTACCCTTGACTCGCCAGTACCGAAGACGCAAACACATTTGGTCCAACCATTACAGAGCTCCGTGAACGGAGACTTAGCATTGAACGCTAACAGCATGGGGTCAGAACTTTACACTGGGTTTTAAGCATCTTAACATGCTCCACATCTCACACCAGAAGTTATGCAACATCAGCAGACACCTTAGCACACAGCACTGTAGTGTGTATGACTCAAACTGAATAAAAAAGTAGTTAAAACAGTGTGTTTGTGCAAGGAGCTACTTACCTGTTTGTTGACATCCGCGTCTTCCGGTAGCTTTTTTTTATGTTATTTTAATTCTTTCTTGGACCCACTGTCTTCCTACATGCTCCTACACTGGCAACCATCCGATTGTAAAGGGTGTGTGTACTGGTGGAAAAGGGCTGTTTCAAATGTGAACAAGTGAAGGTCGTATGTATTAATGTGATTCTACCTCATGGTTCTGAGATTAACTGGACCAATGGCAAATCTCTCCCACTAACACATATTTTGAGTTTAAAAGACTTAACTCAATGTTAACTGTGATTTATACAGTTGTGATTCTACCTGAGAGTCCAAAGACAGACTTTATCTTCTCCTTCAGCTGCAGCACTGTGATCCTCTTGAACTGCTCCTCAGTGTCACACAGCTCGATGTTCCTCTCCTCCTCGCTGGGTGTATGCACTTTGATCTGCACAACCATTTCTGTGTCTGTAGCCTCTGCTGCGCTCTTCACTTGGTGCTACAGGTCACCTGAACAGGAAACTGATGAGCTGAAGAATTAAATACTTTCACTTTCATCCTCACCCTCAAAAAAAAAAAAATATATATATATATATACACACACAACAGACTTTTACTGGCCAGAAAACGTGTATCCAGCTCTTACCTGCAGACAGCTAACCTCAGCTATTTACTTTCACTGTGAGAAGGTTTTAAATCCTTTTTTTATTTCCATTTTTTAAAATACATTATCATCAGTTGACGACTTTTTGTGAGAGTCCGAAGTTGACAAGTGCCAGAAGATGAACTACTTCATAATCACTGCAGATAATTATGTTTATTTAACTGGAAATAGACGTTTTTCTCCGTTCACATTTAATTATGAGTAGTTATTAATAAGAAATGACTACACAATAATGACACCATCTGTGATTAGATTGGTTGACCACAACCCTGACTTTCACTAGATGGCACCATTTCTATCTGCTCACACATCTACTTAGTTTTAGAGAAGAAATTCAAACTCACAATCTTAATATTTACAATATTAATTAGGTAATAACCCAAATTCGGAAACATTTATTTTTTCAGTAATTGAGTAAAGGTCCCAGAACACTCTTTGAAACTAGAGAGGTGGCAGGGTCCACCACATAAAAAAAAAAACAATTTCACAGTGTACTGTAAATCTAAGAGATTGTAGAGGACTCAGAGAGTCCACCTCACCAAAATACAAGGTGGACAAGTTTTGAGAAGATCTGAGAGGAACATTCAGTAACATGACAGATTTTAGATTGAAAGACTTCATGCTGCATTGTGGGTAATGTAGGCACATTGAACTCAAGTAACTTTGAATGCAACAACTTCAAATGTTTGGATTAAAAAATAGAGCATTTGACCAACATACACATTTTGAGAACAGTGAGAGTCTTTCCATACTTTGATTTCTGCCCTCCTTGTCATCCATTCATCTTAGAATTAAGTGAATGGTGTCCTCATGTTTGACTCCACAGTCAGACAGCAGTCTCTCTTCTAGCTCCGGGCCTCTCTGGATCTGTTGATGTTCTACAACAAATAAACACAAGCAAGTCAAAAACAGGCGCTGAGAATATTTCTCCAAAATATATCATTTATAATTGTCAAAAAAGTCTTTCTGTTTTAACAGTGACCATGTCGTCGCATAACCCAAAGTGATTTTACCTGGTGTTCCCTCAGTTAGCTTTTTCACAAAAACTTTCACAGACATTTCTGTGGTGTCTGTCTGTCTGCAGCCTCTGCTGCTCTCTTCACTGGGTGCAGATGGTAAGACAGGGTGCGGCTGTGTTCAACTGACCGGTAAACAAAGTAAAAAGTAGTTTCACTTTTGACCTTTAATTTAATGAAATATACACCCCCCTTTTTACTTTAAATATATCAATTCTCATGTCATTACATGGTTTAGGGTCACAGGTAATAACATAAAAAGTCCTCAAATTTCTTGTATACTCTATATAATAATGTATCTATCAATGTCAAATCTTCTTTAAAGTAATATGGAGCTCTAATTCATGAGTCTGAAGTTAATGGGCCGTGTAGCTAGCCGCTAGCTACACGGCCCACCGCCCGAGTCGACGGAGCGGACGCACTGGCATGTCCAAAACCGGATTTAGGGTAAATAATGTCCAACGCGCTTTTTCGCGAACATTGCCGTTACGTTTGCTTTATGTCTGGTGCAAGAAGAAACAGTAAAAATGTGCTTTTGTCACAAAAGTGTCCAAGCCGCAAGTTTGGTTGTTGAGGAACAGGAAGATGTGGGAGGGACATCGGCGGATGATTGACAGCAGCAGTGATGTGTTGGAGACAGCGATTGAGATAGCGAGTTTTGAGAGTTGAGAGATTTGTGACATATAGCGTGTTTGGAGTGTATAGTTAGTGTGTTATGTAGTATTTGGTGTGGTGTGTTTAGTGAGTAGTGGAGTCGTGTTGTGAGGCAAACCAAGGAGGAGACGGCTGAATGTGGAACAGGCAGGAATGAGCTGAGGAGCCTGAGGCATTGCCTGCATTTAAATGTAAATAGTTACACATAACTTTGTAAATTTCAAAAACTTATGCACCAATTTAGTAAACAACAATTTATATTTGCATGATAACTAATGCAATTGGTTCATTAAACATATTTGTGGTTTTCACAGTAAAAAAACTAACTTTTTCTACTCTGACTGAGGTCCATAGTGTTAATATAGTGCTTTAAAATGAAAAACTAACTGTACAGTCACACATGTGAGGTTGTACTGAAAATAATTACACCAAGTAAGGCAAGGTAAATAGTTTTTAAGGTGAAATATAATGGTATAATCAAAAGTAGTCAAAAACAGCCAATTATATCCCTGACGTCCCACCTTCAAACACAGCCTCATTTGGCCATCCATGAAAAAGCTACTTAACCTCCCACTTTTCTATAGGAATACATGCTTCCTACGGGCAATGCACTAGTACAATAAAAGCAGTGAAGTGTCATCAGCTGAAAGCACTTGAAGTAGCAAAATTAAACATAATCTGACTGTTGAGTTACTGTGTTGAACTGCAGCCAAAAGTCCTCTGGATTACTGCGGTATGTCTCTGTAGCATTAAAGCACACACTTTAATTTACGCTTCACATAATAAAGTGAAATAGCAGTCTGAGTTGTGTGTTTTTCATCTGGTTTGTACAGGATGTTCTGAATAACGAAATATTGTATTGAATACATCATATGTGCATTAATGAGAGTTAAACAACAGCATGATAGTAACATTTATTCACATGCAGTATCAGATTAAAGATATCACATATACATATAGTCATGTGAAAAATGTTCAGTCCTGCCAGTGTTACAGTCAATGTCATGTATTCACTGTGAATACTGAAATAAGTGACGTTAGACAAGCAAAGTTTTCACACACATTTCTCAACACAAATGTCTTTCTGACACACTTTCAGAGTCAGAGATTTATTTTGATTTGATAGCAGAGCCGACCATGCAGACATGTTAGTGCATGTGAGTCACTCTGGTTACAATAGTTGATATAATATCTATAGAGTAATATCTGTAGTATATATAGAGTAATATCTGTAGTATATATAGTATATAGAGAGTAATATTTATTGTATGGTACATGGATCCCCATTCTCTCTTGGAATCATGTGAATGATGTCCTCAGGTTTGACTCCACAGTCAGACAGCAGTCTCTGGTCTTCTAGCTGCCGGCCATTGAAGCTCAGTCGCTGATGACTTTCTATAACAAACACACACAGGGAAGCCAAAAACAGGCACTGAGAACATTTCTCCCAAATAAATCCCAAATATATCATTTATAATTCTTAATGAAGTCTTTCTATTTCAATCGTGACCATGTCATCGCATAACACAAAGTGATTTTACCTGGTGTTCCCTCTCTCTCTCTCATCTTCTTCATCAGCTGCACCACAGTGGTGCTTTTAAACTGTTAAACCTAGATTTGTCCAACTTCCTGGTGCTATCATCTATTGTCTATCAGGTGGCAAGACAGCTGATTTTATCGAGCTCATTAATCCCTCTATCAACACAGTCATAGCTCACACTGGCACAAATGATGTCATGTTTAGGCAATCATCAAAACTGCAGGCAGAGCTGAAGTCCTGTGTCCTACACAATTGAGAGCCTTGGGAGGCGCTGTGTCCTGTCTGGGCCCATCCCCACCGTGCAGGGCAGCACGGAACGTTTCAGCCGTCTCTTCGACCTCCACCTGTGGATGCAGAACTTTTCCTCAGCCACTGGTCTTGGATTTGTGAGCCATCTTGACTCTTTCTAGTCCAGACATGACCTTTTTAAACCGGACGGGCTGCATCCTAACAGGAAAGGATCACGGAGGCTGATCACAAATCTTATTGATTTCATTGCTTTTTGCTCCAACTGACATCTTTCCCAGCAGGTCCACACTCAGCACTCTAGCTCCGTCCTTGGCCATGTGGGCCCTGCTGGTACTCGTGTCTGTTCCGATTCAACATCAAGCTCCAGCTTCTGCCAACTGCTCTTTTATTCCTGTGAGGATCTCTGAGAGGCAGTATGTAAAATCAAATGTGCGCTGTCCACACAGGTCCAGCCTTGTTGCAGTTAATATCACCCCCCAGCCCCCATCAACAGCTCAGCCCAGTTCTGCTTACTGTAAGATCTCTCTCCAACAAGTCTTTTATTTGTCAGGATTTTATTGTTACACACAATGTCGATTTCCTCCTGATCACTGAGTCATGGCTAAATAGTGATGACTGTGCCCCCCTCATTGAATCATCTCCCCCTGGCTACTCATTTTTCCACCAGCCTAGAATGACAGGCAGAGGAGGGGGGCTCGCTGTTATCCATAGAAGTGGGTTTAACTGCTCCCCCATCACGCTGGGTTCTTTTTCCAGCTTTGAGTGTCTCAGCTTCATTTTAAAGAACAAACTGCCATTTTTATGTGTTTTGATTTACAGGCCCCCTAAATCAACTGCTGTTTTTTTACAGGAATTTTCAGATCTTTTATCTCTCATTATGTCACAATACGACAGTATTGAGTTTTGATTTTAGGGAATTTTAATATTCATGTCTGCTGTCCATCTGCCTCCTCGTTTATCTCGAACTTCATTACTCTTATAAACTCTTTCAATCTGTCTCAATCTGTAAAGCAACCGAGCCATGATAAAGGACACACTCTGGACTTGGTCCTCTCCAATGGGATCTGCTTGGGTGTGTTTCTGGTTGATTTTGTGGCTTCTGATCACAATGCAGTACTTTTCCAGGCCCCTCAACTCTCTCCAGTCCCAACACCAACCTCACAAATCTGCTCTTGTCCTCTTAGCTCGCTCTCTGCTCCAACTTTCTGCCATGCCTTTTCTTCAATGCGTGGTGCGATCAGTAACCATCTACAACTCCCTCTCTCAGTAGATGAATTGGTCAGTGACTTCAATAACTCCTGCACTACTATTTTAGACTCTATTGCACCCATAAGATACAAAAAGAAGACTCTTTCTTCATGTCCATGGTTAAGTGAGGAGCTTAGGGTTTTAAATGGACAGTGCAGGAAAGCAGAGCGAAAACGGAAACAAGACAAGCAGAGTGGCTCCCTCGCCTCCCTTAAAGATCTCATGTCGTCTTATCAGCATGCTGTCAAAGTGGCTAGAAACACTTATTTTGCAAACCTGATTGCTAACCAGGGCTATAATCCAAGAGTACTTTTTAAAACTATTTATTCTGTGACTCGACCTGCACCCAGCCAGGCTGCTGACCCCTCTCCAGAGAAATGTGAGGAAATTCTTCTTCATTTTGTGAATAAGATTGTGCAGATCCGGCAGCCGTTTGGCAGTGTTCTTAGAGAAGCCGCCACAGTCTCACACCTCCAATTTACCTTATCTAATTTTAGCAAAATTTCCCTGTCCTTCTTGGAGCGCATAGTTGCAGCATCAAAATCTTCCACCTGCCTCTCAGATTGCTTGCCCACTTTCTTTCTAAAAACTGTGTTCCAGACGGTTGGTCCTGATGTTTTAGCCATTGTTAACCTCTCTCTGTCCACTGGCACTTTTCCATCCTGTTTTAAACACACCCTGGTATATCCACTTTTAAAAAACCCCACTTTAGATGCCTCAGTTTTGAATAATTTTAGACCGATCTCCAAGTTACCATTTTTATCAAAGGTTTTGGAAAAGGTCGTTTCCACTCGGCTGATCGCCTTTTTAGACAACAATAAATTGTTTGAAAAGTTCCAATCAGGCTTTCACTCCCAGCACAGTACTGAGACTGCTCTTATCAAGGTCACAAATGACTTGCTGCTGGCGGCTGACTCAGGGCTCTGTACAATTTAAATTTTACTTGATCTCAGCTCAGCCTTTGATACGGTGCACCATGATACCCTAATTAGCTGTCTGAACACCTTATTGGCATCAGTGGCGTGGCGCTCGAGTGGTTCAAGTCCTATCTTTGAAATCGGTCCTTCTCTGTGTCTCTTGGTGATGCCTGTTCCTCTCATGCTCCCCTTTCCTGTGGTGTCCCCCAGGGGTCAATTTTGGGGCCCCTCCTTTATTCCATTTACATGTTACCCCTGGGGAGAATCATTCAAAGGCACAACATTAATTTTCCTTTATATGCTGATGACACCTAGTTATATGTACCATTGAAACCTGGTTCTTCAGATGTTTCCCATATCCTCGCATGCCTGGCAGATATAAAAACATGGATGTTCAACAACTTTCTCCAACTTAATGATTCAAAAACAGAGGTTATCCTCTTCCCCCCATCTAGCTCCAGCACCTGCATTCCCAACAGTCTCCCCTCTACCCTTGGTTTCTTCAAGACTAGATTACTGTAATGCTCTGTACTCTGGGATCAGCAAGGGAAACATCCGTAGACTGCAACTGATTCAGAATGCTGCTGCCAGGCTTTTAACAGGTACAAAGAGAAGTGACCATATCTCCCCAACCCTTGCTGCTCTCCACTGGCTGCCTGTGAGTTTTAGAATTGATTTTAAGATTTTACCACTTGTTTTTAAAGCCCTGAATGGTCAGGCTCCTGCCTATATCCGTGACCTGCTTTTACCCTATGAGCGTGAACGCTGCCTGAGATCCGCCGGCACAGCTTTACTTATGGTCCCGAGGTCCTGTCTCATTACAAAAGGTGACCGGGCCTTCGCTGTCCGCGCTCCACAGCTTTGGAACTCCCTGCCCGGCGATCTCAGGCAGGCTAGATCAGTGACTTCTTTTAAATCTCTTCTAAAGACTCACTTTTGTCGATTGGCCTTCTCTTAATTTTGTTTTATTATTCTTTGTATGATTACCTTGTTGAGGATGTGTGATTTTATTTTTTCTTATTTTGTTGTTGTTGTTGTTGTCAGGCAATTGTATTTGGTATATTTTTATATCTGTTGTTCAGCACGTTGTAACATGCTTTTGAAAGGTGCAAAGTTGTTATTATTATGGTAAAGATGAAGGTCAAAGTCGCCATTAACATTTTTCCGAAAACGTTCACAGCCATTTCTGTGGCGTCAGTCTGCAGCCTCTGCTGCTCTCTTCACTCGGTGTAGATGATAAGACAGGGTGCGGCTGTGTTCAACTAACAGGAAACAGGAAATTTCAAAATTGTTTACTTTTGACCGGGGACGTGCACATGATTCTAGAGGGGCAGGGGCTCAAAGTCAGAAAAAGGGCAGCATTTTTTCTGGCCTAAATAACACTTTGTAGATTATTGTAACATTAATAAACAAAGTACTTATAGAAAGCTAACTACTTAGCTGTGTATCCTGTGTAGGTGTGAATGATATGTAATTGCCATTTCTTTTGTGTCAACAAATCATTGTCACCATGAGTGTATTCACATTATCATAATACTGAGTTTTAGATGACATGCAATTCAGCTGCAGTTCTAAAAAGCAATAAAACACTGGTCTATTATTAGGCTATTTATTGTTGAAGATAAAGACTTTAACAGTGAACATTGAAAAAAATACAAAAATAAATCATGGAAAAAACTTAAATGTGTGCAGAACCATTCATGCAACTACAACTACTGCTAGTACTACTACTACTAAAGCAGCCCTGCCAGCATATAAAATGGTATTGTATCATTACTGCTTGGTCACACACAACACACAAGTGACTATTGTGACTGCTACTGTGACTGTTAGTAGAACCACAATGTTTACAACAGCAAAGTCACAATAAACTTAATATCTGGAAGAAGTTTAAGATTTGTGGCAAGATAAACAGCCGACACAGACGGCTGTCATGTTATTCTTAACTCTCATTAACAAGCAGTTAGCTTAACAAGCACAAATGGGCGCTCTTCTGAAATATGACTCATATTTAAGCACGTTGAATAAGTGGAAGACGACTTGTAGCCCCTAAAAGAAAGTTATGTTAATGGATTTATAACTGACAAAGGTTCAAGTCGCTCCACTGTCACGTCTCATCTATATGCGTGATGGAGATCTCGATTATTTTATGATAATATTAGATTATAGAGTTGAATTTGTTAAAATAAATGTGTCTCCTACAATTTTTTACATTGTAGGAGAAAGTGCATGTATGTCTCAACCTTACCTGTCGAACAGTGACCACATGTTCTGGTTTTCCTTTGGTTGCCATGATTTTTTGTGTCTTCCTGTTTGGATTGTCAGTCCGTGGTCACTGAGCATGTACCTGGTCAGGATCTGTCTCTGCTTTCTGTCCATTGCAGTAGAGAGATATTCTGCTGGTTCATACTCTCTTTTTAGGGCCAGATAACTTGCTAATCTACTTTGGCTATTAGTTTCTTCTTTCCGATGTTCCAGGTTTTTTTTTTTTTTTTACATTTTTGTCATGATTTGCTTTACTCTGATTGGTGTTTTAGGAGCACTGTTTTTGTGAGGCTGGTCAGACTGTGTCTGAGAGGGGGCAGTTAGCCTCAGTAGGGAACTCTGTTCTGGGCTCAGCTCTTGAGTTTGGAGGGCTTTGGAGTGGAGGGTGTCTCGGGGGCTGGATCTCAGGTGGTTAAAAAAGTTGAGCATTCTTTTTTGAATGTGGGTACTTGCCTTATTCTACTCTACACACATTTGTTGGTGTGTTTCTGTGTACGTGTAAAATGAATCTGCAGAATTCTGCATGTAAAGATTCTGTTGAATGTTTGTCCCAGCGGGTATAGAACTGATGACTGAGTGGACCCCATACTTCACTACCGTACAGTGCAATGTGCTGGATGACACTATCAAATATTTTTAGCCAGATTTTGATTGGAATTTGGAAATTATAAAATTTCTCTTCTTTTAGTGCATAGTGCATGCCACTGCCCTGATGCTGTAATGGTTATACCAAGGTAGGTTTAACTCATTCAATCATATGATTATTTATTTTAAATTGGTGTTTGTCATTGTCTTTTGACATCTGCAGCGTTTTTGAAAGATCATGAGATTAGTTTTCTTCATATTAACTGCCAGGGCCCAGTTCTGACAGTACTTTTCTACTATGCCTAGCTGTTGCTGTAGTCCTTGTTCAGTAGGAGACAGTAGAACAAGGTCATCAGCATAAAACAGAGACTTCACCTCTCTATCTATGAGGGTGATGCCAGGAGCAGTACATTTGTCCAACTCGACAAGTTCATTTATATACACATCAAATAAAGTCGGACTTAAATTGCAGCCCTGGCGTACACCTCTTCTCTGGGTGAAGAATTCAGTTTGTTTTAATTTTAACAGCACACATATTTTCCAAATACATTGATTTAACCAGATCATACATTTTGCCCCCTACACCACAGTGTAGAAACCTGTAATAGAGCCCTTCATGCCAAACCGAGTCGAAAGCTTTCTTGAAATCAATCAAAGAAGTGAATATTTTACCATTTTTTGTTTGGTATACATTGTTTGTTAATTAAAGTGTGAAGGGTATGTACATGGTCGGTGGTGTGGTGTTTTGGGAGGAAGCCAATTTGACTTTTACTCAAGATGGACTGTTCCTCAAGGAAATCTAGTATTCTTTTATTTAGAATACTACAGAATGATTTACCTAGACAGCTGCGGACACAAATGCCACTGTAGTCTCTCTCTGTCACTCTCTTGCCCCTCTGTCAGAGTCAGAGCGGAGCTGCAGTGGACAGAGAAGCAGCTTTAGGCTCAACACACACACAACACCGTATTACAAGGAAATGCGCACGGTAGATAACTGTAGCATTTTTATACGAGAAGAAAAAGTTAGATTTTTTTACTTTAAACCACAAATATATTTAACAAACCATTTTTTATTACATATAATGCAAATATAAATTGTTGTTTGCTAAATATGTGCAAACATTTAAAAAATGTGTAAAGTTATATGTAACTATTTACATTTAAATGCAGGCAATGCTCATTCTGCAGTCTCCTCATTGCTTTGACTCATTAAACAAAAAACCGACTCCACTACACACTAAACACACCACACCAAACACTACATAACACACTAACTATACACTCCAAACACGCTAAATGTCACAAATCTCTCAACTCTCAATATCGCTGTCTGTACACCGACCGTCGTTGCATGTCAATCATCCGCCTACGTCCCTCCCACAACTTCCTGTTCCTCAACAACTAAACTTGCTGCTTGGACAGTTTCGTGACAAAAGCCCCTTTTTACCGTTTCTTCCTGCACCAGACACAAAGCAAACGTGACGGCAATGTTCGCGAAAAAGCGTGGCGGACATTATTTACCCTAAGTCTGGTTTTGGACGTGCCGGTGCGCGTGTGGGCTAGTGGCTAGCAGCTAGCTACACACAAACATCCACAGATTCCGATTCCACTTTGTTGTCCGTGCGTCTCCGGATCTCCTCAGACCCGGACAGACTCGGTCCGGACTCTTTTAGTCTCATTAATACACAACAGTCAGTTTAGATGCACAGAACAGAACAGGACCGAACCGCCGGCAAAATCCCGGTCCAGCTTGCGCCGCTGCAGGTATAAATCTGCTTGTTTCTTAAGGTGGGCTCTGCAGTGATTGGCTCTGGTGCGCACGTGACTGTGGTGGCTCTGGTGGACAATGCTTGCGAATTTGTAAAGCATTTATGAAATAATTTATCAACGGTGTCATTGCAGTCCAAACAAATGCAAAGTCAAACATTCTTGAAACACGCAGCAGCCATGTTGTAAGTCTCAGGTCAGTCTGATCCTGATCCGCAGAGATATTTGAGGAACACACAGTCAGACAGACAGAGATTCCTTGCTTTTATAGAGAGATATACACCAACCTCTTTACTGTTTTAGCTTTTACCTCACAATTTGTAGCCCATAATTTTCTATGTATTTTGTCATCTATTATTATTATTATTATTATTATTATTATTATTATTATTATTATTATTATTATCTAATGCAAATTGAAAGTCCTCATATCAAAATTCCTGTATACTCTAGAAAATGATGTATTTATTATTGTCAAATCTTCTTTAAAGTAATGTGAAGCTCTAATTTATGAGTCTTAAGTTAATGGGTGACTGATGAGTGCTGCTAAGTAATAAAATAAAAGCAGTGAAGTGTCATCAGCTGAAAGCACAAAAGTAAACATAATCTGACTGTTGAGTTACTGTGTTGAACTGCAGCCAAAAGTCCTCTGGATTACTGCAGTATGTCTCTGTAGCATTAGAGCAGAAACTTTAATTTACATGTAACATGATAAAGTGAAATAGCAGTCTGAGTTGTGTGTTTCTCATCTGGTTTGTACAGGATGTTCTGAATAATGAAATATTGTATTGAATACATCATCTGTGCATTAATGAGAGTTAAACAACAGCATGATAGTAACATTTATTCACATGCAGTATCAGATTAAAGATATCAAATATACATATAGTCATGTTAAAAATGTTCAGTCCTGCCAGTGTTACAGTCAATGTCATGTGTTCACTGTGAATACTGAAATAAGTGACGTCAGACAAGCAAAATTTTCACACACATTTCTCAACACAAACGTCTTTCTGACACACTTTCAGAGTCAGAGATTTAGAGACACATTTGAAAGTTTGTCACCTGCTTCTCCCCACTGCTCCTTACATGCTCGTCATCCAGTGGAGAGAATGACAGACCGACTATTTAAAGGTTGTTACACATAATTTGTGTATGCTGGTTAAGAGTTTGCAGCCACATCAGTCAGAGTAACAGCAGAAGAAAGAACAGAGAAATGTCATGAAACACAGTACAGCTCAAGACAGATCATCCTCAAACAATCAGAATAAAAATTATTCTGTAACATATTATTAAAAATCACTCAGGTTCAGTTTCAAAGGCACAATGGAAGATTTTAATCCTTTTAGAATCCAGAAGTGATCTGAGCTTCTCTCTTTGATTTGATAGCAGAGCCGACCATGCAGACATGTTAGTGCATGTGAGTCACTCTGGTTAAAATAGTTGATATAATATCTATAGAGTAATATCTGTAGTATATATAGAGTAATATCTGTAGTATATATAGTATATAGAGAGTAATATTTATTGTATGGTACAAACGCCGGCCCCATTCCCTCCTGGAATCATGTGAATGGTGTCCTCAGGTTTGACTCCACAATCAGACAGCAGTCTCTGGTCTTCTAGCTCCCGGCCATTGAAGCTCAGTCGCTGTTGACTTTCTACAAAAAACAAATGCAAGCAAGTCAACAACAGGCACTGAGAACATTTCTCCAAAATGAATCTGAAATATATCATTTATAATTGTTAAAATATCGTTCTATTTCAATCGTGTCGTTGCATAACCCAAAGAGATTTTACCTGGTATTCCCCCAGTCTGTGTTATCTTGGTCTTCAGCTGCAGCACTCTGGTTCTTTTGAACTCTTCCTCAGTAAAGATAAAGGTCAAAGTCTCCCCTGTTAGCGTTTTCACAAAAACTTTCACAGCCATTTCTGTGGTGTCTGTCTGTAGAGTTCACTCTCTGCTGCTCTCTTCACCGGGTGCAGATGATAAGACAGGGTGAGGCTGTGTTCAACTAACCAGTGAACAAATTAAAAATACTTTCACTTTCAACCCTAAATTTAAAGAAATATACACCCATCTTTACTGTTTTAGCTTTTACCTCACAATTTGTAGTCCATAATTTTCAATGTATTTTGTCATTTATTATTATCATTATCATTATTATTATTATTATTATTATTATTATTATTATTATTATTATTATTATTATTATTATCTAATGCAAATTGAAAGCACAATTTCTTAAGTCCTCATATCAAATTCCTGTATACTAGAAAATAATGTATTTATTATCATCAAATCTTCTTTAAAGTAATGTGGAGCTCTAATTTATGAGTCTGAAGTTAATGGGTGACTGATGAGTGCTGCTAAGTAATAAAATAAAAGCAGTGAAGTGTCATCAGCTGAAAGCACTTGAAGCAGCAAAAGTAAACATAATATGACTGTTGAGTTACTGTGTTGAACTGCAGCCAAAAGTCCTCTGGATTACTGCAGTATGTCTCTGTAGCATTAAAGCAGAAACTTTAATTTACACTTCACATAATGAAGTGACATAGCAGTCTAAGTTGTGTGTTTCTCATCTGGTTTGTACAGGATGTTCTGAATAATGAAATATTGTATTGAACACATCATCTGTGCATTAATGAGAGTTAAACAACAGCAGGATAGTAACATTTATTCACATGCAGTATCAGAGTAAAGATATCAAATATACATTTAGTCATGTGAAAAACGTTTGATCCTGCCAGTGTTACAGTCAATGTCATGTGTTCACTGTGAATACTGAAATCAGTGATGTCAGACAAGCAAAGTTTTCACACACATTTCTCAACACAAACGTCTTTCTGACACTCTTTCAGAGTCAGAGATTTAGAGACACATTTGAAAGTTTGTGAGCTGCTTCTCCCCACTGCTCCTTACATGCTCGTGATCAAGCAGAGAGAATGATAGACCTGCTGTTTAAAGGTTATTACACATAATTTGTGTGTGCTGGTTAAAAGTTTGCAGCCACATCAGTCGGTCACACATCAGTCAGAGTAACAGTAGAAGAAAAAACAGAAATGTCATGAAACACAGTACAGCTCAAGACAGATCATCCTCAAACAATCTGAATAAAAATGATTCTGTAACAATCATGTTATTATAAATCACTCAGGTCCAGTTTCAAAGGCACAATGGAAGATTTTAGTCCTTTTAGTCATCCAACTGGAATCCAGAAGTGATCTGAGCTTCTCTCTTTGATTTGATATCAGAGCTGACCATGCAGACATGTTAGTGCATGTGAGTCACTCTGGTTACAATAGTTGATTGTTAAATATTAATGCTTTCAGTTGTTGGCAAGCTACCAACCCAAACAATCCACTATCTCTCTCAGGAATCACTTAATGCACTTTCAAATCTTAGAATTAAAACAGCTTTATGCTTGGATTAATATATAGAGTATATATAGTACATAGAGAGTAATATCTCTCTCTCTGGACAGATTCGTACAACGGATGATTTCAGACAAATATCTGAAATGTGACGACAAGTCCAAATGTGTCTTTGTGTCCTCAGATGATAATAAGTCATGGTGAGGACAGAGCAGGATAACATCAGCCTTCTTTAAGACTCAGTGGAGCTGATTTACTCCAGTCATTGTACCAGTTAGACTGTTAATGTGATGTAGAAAACACTGATCTGTCCACCTGTGTGACTTGTTTTGCTGTCTGAAGTCCTCAGCATGAATCCTTGTGGAGATCTTCCACTGCTGCTGGTTGAGGATGTGCTGCTGACTCACTGCTGACATCACTTCCTGTTAGCATTATAGCCACACAGTCCATAATCTTGTTTCTGCTCTCTCTGTCACCCATTCCAATACTTTCACGACGACTTTGATATACGAATCCATTCAAGTTAATGATTGATCCGTCTTTGATTCCATGGTCAGTCAGCAGCTCGTCGTCATACAGCTCCCACCAATCGATCGCCAGCGTATACACTAGGACGTGTGGACACAGGAACACAAACACAAACACACACAAAGGAAATCAAAACCAGACAGTCACAAATAACTAAAAAAACATAATTCATGATTTTTAACAGGTCCTTTTTATTTGCCTTTCTTGGACCTGCAGTCAGACTACATGGTAAACATCTAATGGCAAATCTCATCTACTAACACAGAATCTTTTGACATTTTGATTCTACCCCGGATCCTGAAGACAGACTGTATCTTCTTCTTCAGCTGCAGCACTGTGATCCTCTTTAACTGCTCCTCAGTGACACTCAGGACGATGGTCCTCTCCTTCCAACAGTCCCAAAGTTTGATCTTCATGACCCTTTCTGTGGACTCGACCTCTGCAGTCACTTCTGTGTGTGACTCTTCTGTGGATTGTTCTCTTGAATATGATAAAAATGACCCTATTTTAAATCTGCATAGGTCTGTGAGCTTCTGCTGGGCTCTTAACCAGTGCAAGTTACACAAGTGTGTGGGTGAGTTCAAGTGACCAGTGAACAGAGCCTGAAAAAATACTTTCACCTTCAACCTAGAGTCTTAAAGAAACACACACCAGTCTTTATTTAAAGGAAAACATTGCTTTTTAAAACACAAATTACTGTGCTGAACTGTGATTTTACAGTAATAAATAGTCCATCAGATTAATTTGACATAGCAGTGTAAAGGGGCACTGTGTAGTTTTGGTGAAGGAATTCAAACTCTGAATTTTAATATTTACAATATCAATAGAGTAATGATATGAATTCAGAAATAATTGTTGATTTCCTTAACTAAATAAGCGATCTGTTCTCAATGGAAAAAGTTCCAGAACACTGTATGAAGCAAGAAAGGTGGCAGGGTCCACCACGTATAAACAAAGTAAAATGGTATGAAACTGCGTTGTCAGTTTGTTTATTCAGTCATTTTTTTTCTATTTAGTTGTTTAGGCATAAAACAAGTCAGTCATTGAACATCCATCTCTTCTGATGAAAATGTCTTCCCCAAAACTACATATTGCACCTTTAAAATGATTTTACAACACACAACCTCAGGTTTTAAGGTCAAATATTTTGGTAAAATCACAAGAAAACAGTGCTTTAGGATACTGAAGGATGCTTTACTGTTTCCCTTTTGCCTCTTCTTGTGTCTTCGCAGAGCTACAGTATTGTACATTTATGCATCGTTACAGCATTTTATGACCCATCAGTTACACTATCGTTTAGGCTGGGTTGCCATTGAGACCGGCAGGTTTGTATCAACACAAATATTCAGATGTACATTTTTTTTTATCTGCTGCTGCTTTATAATCCCTCCTGCTGATTAATATCACCTACTTAATCCACACGACATTCATTGTGGTCCTTCTTAGCGACAATTTTTTCCCTCTTATGTGCTATATTATCATCATATAAATTATCATATCAAGGCCAGAAAGTAGCACTTGATGTAGCAGCGTTGATGTGCCATTGTAATTAAACAAATGTAATGGGTTTAAGCAGACTCATCAGGTGTTAATGTTCACTGTAAACACTTTAATCAATCAACTAATATATTCTCGTTAACTTCACGACAGTCGGTCGGCCATGTTTCTGAAATATCGGAACATCTTTTTGAAGGACAGAAATTTAGTCCGGTGGCATAGTGAAAAAATACCTTTACAGAGGTGATAAAAGCACCAAATTTTGCACGGTGGTTTCTTAGGGTCTATAGTGTAATTTTGGCCTAGGAGCCCTCAGTAAAAAAACTTCATATTAGCAGTATATCATTATCAATGAAATATGCTTAAAACACAGTGATTTTCAAGTTCCTGCACAAGATAAAGTGCTCAAATGAATCCCAAAGTTAACATTTTATAGTTTTATTTATGTGTATGAACTTTTACATAACTAAAGCTCCAATACATGACAAGTATTGAAAAAGTATAATCTTTATTGGTTCTGTAATTGATAATTATGAGTCGTTACAGGTGCATTTGCAAAGAGGTGAGCAGTCTTGCCAGCCCATAGAGCCCCATTGTGAACCCGGAAATGTTGCGTACACCATGTTAGAAATGTACAGTGTGGTCCCCAGTATTAAGAAACTGCTGGTTGCTAACTTGTATATGTTGGTCAATTTGCATAATTAGCATTATTAGCATTAATTAGCATTGATAGCCTATATGGGCAATATTTCAGCAACTGCTTGGCCGATTTGGACAATATTGGAGTGGTTTTTGGGGTTATTAAGGATGCTGAATCCATTTCTGACATGTTTTAAAATTCAAAATGACAGTTTAAACCAAAAGTGGCCATATTTCAACTCCCGGTGGACCGATTTTTATTAATTTTGAGTCGATTTTGAGGTTATTTATATGCTTAATACATTGGACCTGCATTTCAGAATCAATAGAGCACAATGTCACTGGTGTGAATGTTGAGACCTAATATTTCTTCAAATTGCTTCAGTTCTGCTTGCTCAATTTTGTGCGATTGTCACTGTGGTAACTGCATCGGGCAGAATACTGGCTGGATGGAAAGATGGACAAAACAGAGCTTTTTATATTTGGATCATATCATCTCAATGCAAGTAAGTTGATCAAATAGAAGCAGATAACAGTGATTACAGTGTGTATGTAGTGCATATCTAATTAATTTTTATATATATATATATATATATATATATATATAGCCTAATATCTCTATAGCCTATTTCTAAACCGTCTCTAAAATATGGTAGGAGTTCTTTTGAGTAAAATCCAAAGACTAAATCCAGAGTAATTAATACATCAACAGTTAAAGTCCGTGTAAAGCAAATTCAGCCAATTTCTTGTAAACACATTAAACAGGTCATAAATGTATTTCCTTAAAACATGTAAAAAGCCATTCAACCATTTAGAATTTAATTTTGGAGCTAGGCTCACAAACTGTGTTTCACGATTTCTGTGTTCAGGAATTAATGGGCGGGTCAGAAATCATGGCCTCGTTACGTAATGCGGCCATGATTTGCATAAACCTGGCCCTGCTGCGGAAGCCATATAAATACATTCAGCACATTAGCTTCGGAGGTTTTTCCGCTCTCGAGTCATAGCATCTCTTAGAATAGTTTGCAGCTAGCTAACCAGTCAACCAGTCAGCTAAACAGTCATGTCTCCTCCACATCGCTCCTGCATCTTTCCTGGATGCCACGGTGTGCAGGGTAACAGCACTGTTAGCTTATTTAAGTTTCCTACAGACGACAACGTAAGGAAACGGTGGATCGATTTTGTCAAGAGGAGCTACTGTGGCGAGTTAAACATCACCACCAACACCTGTCTCTGCAGTGTCCACTTTACCCCCGATAGTTACAGCAACTGTCACCAGGTAAAGTCTGGATATCTGAATAGTCTGCTGACGCTGGTCAGTGGGGCCGAAACGACCCTCTCCGTCCCCGGCTTGCATCCTCCCGTCCCACCGACAGCGCATGCTCTCATCTCCGCTGCCGGCATTATGTGCCCGCAGGCCTGCGACCGTCCCGCCGACAACAGGTGCTCTCATCCCTGCCACTGGCCAGACTTTAGATTCTCTGCCCGGGCCGACCCTTGATCAAGCATTTGTGTGTGTGTGTGTGTGTGTTTTGTAATAACTCAAAATAATGACTGTATTTCCGGCTACAAAAGGCGCATCTCTCTTCTCCCTCCATGTTGTTTGTGCCGCTGCGTGGTTTTACACATGAGTGAGTGTCCTCGTGCAGAAAACGTGACTTCTCGCACACGTGACGTCACTCCCCGAGGTGCTCGGGCTCATAATTACAGTTGATGTGTCGGGCCGGGCCAGCTCGGACAAAACGTGCACAGGCTCGGCTCGGGCTTGATTATTTGGCCAGGTCTAAGCTCTAAGTGTAAGTGTGTGCTTATGTATGTTATAAATATTGTACATTTGGGCAACTAAAAGCATTTTGCTGAAGGTGCAAATCCTGTAAGTGATTTTACATCGTGCATCCTGTCATGCCCATGTAATGTTAGCAAATGTTATTGCATTTAATCATGACATGATTTGGCCTCATTCCCTGAGCGGAGTCCATCTGACAGCACAATGATAATCTACAGGTACTATTTTATGTGCACCAATATAGCTATGACAAGGAATTATATGTAGACTGGGGTTTTACGTTTGTGTGTAATGTAAAACATGGACTGTGAGGAAGGAGGCTGAGCACTATCAGTGTCTGACTCAGAGTCAGTTTCTGGCTCTGATGGATCAAACAGGTCGGGCTGGGTCCGTCTGATGATGCTGCTAGCTTCCATTGTTACTGTAGGTTACGTCCTCGTGCAGTACACGGAGGAGGCTCCCCTCCCGCGCGTGGGCGAGGTTCCAGCGCCTCTAACTGACACGCCCCCAGCGTTTCACAGCAGAAAGAAGTGCTTGTTTTTCCACGATTTTGAGACCTAATTTTATATACTTGGCAATTGTTTTAATCTTTCAAATTTGGCTCAGTGGTCAATGACACATGTTTCTGTGGTATGACAAACTCATAACACAAATGTATTTCTGCTTTACACGGACTTTAATGTTACTACAGCTACCAAAAGAAGTAAGACTACTTTGCTTCATCACACCAAACGTAATAGCGCACAAGTTCTGGCGAGCAGAAAGAGAGGGTGACTGGCTACTGCAACAACAACATGCCTTTGCCGCTGGTCATCACAACTACTCAAGATGGATCACATGGCATCTGCGCGACATGCAGCACCTTCCTGCTACTGCCAAGGATGACCTCCTCGCCGGAAGCCATGTATGCTGCCACTCAGATGGTGCAGCTGCACTGAGTGGAGATATGTTTGGGGAGCAGACATGCATCAAGCAAGGGAAGGGAGTGAAAGGCATGAAGGGCATCTCTACCAACTCTGAACAGGTCACAGTGTGGATCCAATCTTTCGGGATCGGCTCCCATCTCTCCAAGTGATTGGATGACGTATGTATGACGATGCTGAAGCTTTGGAAAAGACAATGAAGCCCAACAGAAACGAAGAAGAGGGTAAAGGAGGGCGGGAGTTGGACACAGAGGACCGAGCTAAAATCCTGAGAGTGCTACGGGAAAACTCTCCCCCACTCACCACAGAGACTACTACCCTCTACTGTATCATGTGAATGTGTAACAGGGTTGTAAATATGATATGAAATCCGTCAAAATTAATGAATTTATTCTTTAAATCTTTTTCTTTGTTTGTTTGGTCAGCAAGTTATTGTGTTGCTGGATTTTATTTTATTTTAATGTGAGGCCTTTTTTTTTACCGGATGTTATTTATTTTGACAGCTGGTGGTTACCTAGCAACGGTAAAGTGTCTGCTCGTCCTCTTCTATGTCTGTCCGCTGTGTGTGTGGTATGTACTGTCAACAGCTCCGTGTGTTTTTCTTAATTATCTTTTTTTAACTGAAATTTTAGATAAAACTTGAGTAAATAACGTTGGGTGTTTGATTTTGTCATGTTTTGTAATGGTTATTAAGTGTTGTTATCTTCAATTTCGTTTGTTTTAGCTGTGTTTATTATTTTAACCGTTACTGGCGTAACGGTCAGCTGTTAACCGTTCATTTCTATATAGTTTCAGTTAATTTAGGTTTATTTATTGTATTTTGTGTACTGTATAGGGGCAGGAGCTGTGCTTGTTGTGTCCATCACCGTCAGTAACACCAGCTGTTTTTCTGTCATCAGGTATGTTTACATTTTGTGTACATAGTATCGTTTTGTTTGGCCTCGGCATGTATATAAGTGTGTATGTGTGTGTGTGTTTTCTTTTCTCTGTTTAAAATAGGTTCATGGTTTATTTAGAAACATGATTAATGGATTATGTGTGTGTGGGGCAGGAGCTGTGCTTGTTGTGTCCGTCACCGTCAGTAACACCAGCTGTTTTTCTGTCATCAGTTTTTCTGCAATCAGAATAAATCCCGTGAACCTCGACTGAAAAGAACCGAACAAGAGGGTTACAAATGTGCAAGATGCATTGAAGATCAGGCAAGACATGAGCACATTGTTCTCTTCGTTGCTTACGGGGGGATTTCATGCATCCATCTCAAATAAGGTGGTGACAATGAAATTCAAGACAAAAGGAGTGAAAGTCAATGGGAATAATATGTGATCTTGAGGCGTTGTTTGCTTCGGCTGCTGGTGGTGGGGAGCAAGAGAAGAATGGAGCTCTCTACCCTCTTTATCTACGAGCTCGGCCCGGTCCCTGCATCCATCATCGTGAGTATGGATGCCTCAGAAACAGTAACAAGTCTGTGATTGTTCAGCGTCTTGAAATCCTTGTTCCCAATCCCCACCCACCAGACATTGTACTTGTTGATGCATTGCAGCTAGTCTATCGCGTGGTGTGGCCATTGTAAGACACTGTGGCTGATTTCGCAGCCAGAATGGGGCGCCGGCTTGATCACTACATCACCCAAACTTTTGTTATCTTAGACCAGTATGAGCAAGTCTCTCCCAAAGACCATGAGAGGCAGAGAAGAGCTGGGGAGAGCTCAATAGAGTACAACTCTTACTGAAAACCCCCCTACCTAGCCGCGATAAAGTGATGAAGGACAAGACAAATGAGTGGAGGCTAGGCGAGCTCCTTTGCACACACAACATAGGAGATCACATCGAGATGGTCAGCAGAGCAGACAGTATTGTCACTCATGACGAAGCAGCCGGGCGTGGTGCTAAAACTGTCCTCATTCTCAGCGACGACACCGATGTGTTTGTGCTCATGGTCTGTTGGTGCTGGAGGGTGGGTATCACATGTCACCTGCAGATGGAGAGGTGGCTATGCATGCTCCCTAGGGTGTGACACCACCTCCTATCCCGTTGGCAAAGGGCAGGTGTCTGCGCTCAAGGCCATGAGAGTAGTACCTGGTGACCTGCTTCACTTCATTGGAGAGGAGGGAGCGACTGATTTGCAAATCACAGAGACAGTGAGGTTTTTTTTTCCTGGCACTGTACAGCCGCAGGAAGTCTGCATCTCTGAATGTCGCCAGATATGACTTATACCGAAAGTGCAAAACCCCCCCAGCACTGAAGACACTGCCTCCTACAGAGCACAACGCGCACCCCCATGGACGGCGTGCCCATCTACAGATGCTGCTTTGGAAACCAGCAGACCGCCCTGATCCACCAGCTGTTGACATCACCAAGTTTGGATGGAACAAGAAGGAAGGTGAGAAGGAAGGAAATCATCATGCCTGTCCTGGATGCAAGCCCCCTGTACCAGCTACTGCTTATGCAATGGCTATGACAGTACATGTTGCACCCAGCTCACACACTCACAGCAAGAAGAGCAAGACGACAAAAATGTAGTCGAAGAAGAAGATGTTGATGATGAATATATGGTTATATAGTGCAGAGTAGCAGAAGTACAAGGCGCTATTGCTTGATGAAAGTTTTCTAGTTTTCTGCAGTGATAATTTTGGGTATACTTCTGTTTTAAAATCTGTTCCAGGACTTTTGTGTTCTAACTGTAACTTGTATTATACTCCTTTCTCTGTATTATTTAGCCATAGTCATAGTTTGATATGGTACTTGCCTTTGTTACCTCCAATGTCACCTCAGAGTGTAATGTTATGTGAATTAAAATGTACATATTCTGCATCATTTGGATAATTGTGTTCATAAATATCCTGCAATTTATTTTTTATAGATTCAATGTCCTCTAAAACATCTAAATTGACTCAAAATTAATCAAAACTGGGAGTTGAAATATGGTTTAAACTGCCATTTTGAATTTTGAAAATGTTGGATATTCCTGTCGGCATTAAATGTTGATACTTCATGGAGAGCACCTTGATCTATGCCACCCTCACAGAAGAAGCACTTGTGAATATCCAGTCGTTGCATTTCATCATTTCATCAGCTTTCCCCCTCCAGATTCAACAGCAGTATGTCTAGCTATGTACTGTCACACACAAATAGGATTTAATGTGATGTGATGCAGCCTAACATAAAACTAATGGCCAAACTATGAACTCAGTAGATGGCTATATGAATAACCTAAAGTTGAATTAAAAAATACAAGAGAAAACCAAGATCTCTTAACATTTAAGCTATTTTTGCTGCCTCTTTTTTTTTTTTTATAATTCCACTTATATTATACAGGGCTTTTGAGGTTTTTTGGGGTCTAAGATGTATTGGTACTCTATTTTACACTTATAATCTGGAAGATCTACTGGCCTGAGCAAAATTAACAAAAGGAAGCTTATTCAGTGGTCTTAAATGGCCATTACCATGAAAGTTTTACTCGAGAGGAAAAAAACAAAAAAACGTCTTTCTTGGATATAGTTTTGTGAGTGATTTGACACTAAATTTCAATATTTCAGCTGGGCTCCTAGGCTGAAATCATTCAGGAGGTCCTAAAGAAGCTTCATGTAAAATTTGGTGCTTTTATCACCTCGGTAACGGTATTATGTAATTTGTGCACTACCCCTCTGGACTATAAGTCCAAGGTGAGGGATGAGGATAAATATCTGTGGTTGACAAATATTTTATAATGAGGCTTGTGCCCAATTCAGTTGAGCTGGACCACATGATCAATTCTCTGTTTTTGTTCTACTGCAGTTTATCTACTAGAGTTTGCCGTGGAAGACGATGTCCCGCTGACGCCTGATGAAGAGCACTATTCCGGGGCCCAGAGCGAAGTATCAGCACATCGTGCGGACCCAGCAATTGGCCCGTGCATCTGGATACCAAAACGGTGGATTTACTTGCCCGGTCAAGGTTTTCAACTTTGATTTCCCCGTCAATCAAGAAAAAAGACACTTTTCCGATGACTTCTATGTAAGAGAGTGTTTCTGGTATGGACACTGAACCTGTAATAAAAGCAACACGGCGAGTGAAACGCAAACATGATGAAAATGAAAATGAATATACTCCAGACCCAGAACAGATATATAACTGACTATTTTAATGTGATGGTGGACCAGGCCCTCACTGCTCCCCATACCTGTTTTAAACAAATGCAGGAGTTTGGCAACATGTTTGGATTTCTTTTTTATCTGACCAAACTGCGTGAAATGGAGGAGACTGACCTGTAAAGACACTGCACAAGACTGCGTGATGCTCTGAGCACGTCCGAATCTCAGGATATAAATGCAGCGGACCTCTTCCAGGACTTGAGGATACTACGAGAGATAATCCCAAAGGGAACAACTACAGCAATAAAAACACTTAGTTACATCAAAGGGATTGAAGGAACTTTCCCTAACTGTGAGATTGCGCTCAGGATCCTACTGACTTTTCCAGTAACGATGGCATCCGGCGAGCAAAGCTTTTCAAAGTTAAAACTTATTAAAAACTATTTGCGCACCTCCATGTCACAGGAGACACTGTGCGGGCTCGCCCTGCTATCCAATGAAAAGGACATTGCATCAAAACTGGATTATAAAGATTTTATTGCTGAGTTTGCTGCCATTAGAACAGCTACGTCCGTGTGACTGTTATTCATGCGCGGTTGAGTATCCACAGCAAAGAGCAGGGCCTCGCACCCCACCTGCGACGGCACTGCAGTAAATATACTCAGTACTGCAATAACCAGTCCTTCCAGAAAAACTCAGAGTTTTTTTTATGATTGTTGCGGGCAAAAATCCTTGATTATGCGGCACATTTTCTTAAAAAATGCGATGGAATATGCGGGATATTTATGAAATTTTATGCGATGAAATCGCGGGAACTTGCAAAAATTGCGGGAACTTGCAAAAACTGCGGTTTGATGAAAAAGGGAAAAAAAAGTGATTCCCCCAACACCCTGTTCTCACTAGGCTACTACCTTTATGTAAAGAGTCATTTCTTATTACTTCCTATGATAAGCAGCATACGACATCACAGAAAGTGCTGGGAATATTTAAGTTCTTGTTTTATTTCAGACCTTAATAAACACATGGCTCAAACTTACAAAACATTGATGAGTCAAACAAGTTCTGTGGCTTTACAAAAGGAATATGCTACAACTTCTGTAAAAATGAATAAAGAAAATATTAAAAAATTAAATGTGTGCTTCCTGTTTTACAGAGGTAGCTGTACAAAACAGACATCTTCTGTTAAAATAAGTGCTTCCAATGCACAAAGTGCAAACTCTTACTGTAATGTAAATGTACATACTACTAACTTACAACTGTAAGGTTTTTGAAACTAGTATGATTTTTTTGTTGGAAAATGAGACTGATTTGCGGGCTTCATCAAGGCTTCGTTGCGGGGTTTGCAGCTTTTCGATGATGTTCACGTCGTGTAATTACGTCACTTCATAACGTTCCCATGGCAACAGTGGAAAATGGCTGCTCTTGTGTGGAGTAAACGCAACATTTTTCAACTTTCTGCTACGATATATGTGACTTTTTTGCAATGAAAATGCGGGGATTATTACATTCCACCTCAGAATTCAACAGGACAATCAAGTTATAGTGCAATATAAACATTTTGAAATCTGCCTGTTTTATCTCAACAACAATAAACAATTTACAGCATTTTCATGGAGCCACCACAAGGAAAACATAAATAAAATGCAGTATCATCTGCTCCTAAACTGATTTTTAACTTGTTTTAAACCAGAAAACAACCTGTCACATCACAGTTCAACAAGACAAACAAGAATTAAACATTTTAATGCAAGATAAACATTTGGAACTCTGCCAATTTCTCTTGATTAGACAAGACAAAAAGAAATGCTCTATAATCTGGCAAAATACACAATTTTAATCCTAAATAATGGGGAAGTGCATGTTTAAATTTGAAATGCTTGATTTCATTTGGCAAACACATCTTAGACTGGCATTTTTCTGGACTTTGAATGTGCAAACTGGTGTATCTTCGAAATCAAGGGCACTAACAAATTCATGTTCAATGGCCAAGAGAGAAAGTGCAGAGAGCCGTGTCTGTGACATTGTGCTCCTCAGCTCATTTTTAATGTCTTTCCGTATGCTATTTGTTCATGCACATTGTCAGATTCTGAAGTATCTTCTGTACAATGCCTGACTGTTGCATAATGTGCTTTTCTTACTATTTACATTGGTTGCTCCTTTACAATTGATCTCTGCCCAGTAATAGCTCATCATTAATAACTGCAACCTGGGGCGCTGAAAAGGGGGGGACAAGGGGAAGGATTCTAGGGGCCCATCATTGACATTGGCCCAGGAAGGCCTCTAATAAAATCATAATACTGACAAAAATAAAATGACACTAATTTGTTAGATTATAATCATAAATATGAATCACTTAATGCACTGATAATAACACTAATAAGTTTATTTTGGAAACATTTCTCAAGGCCCCACCCCTTACGTAAAATGGTTCGGTCCTCCCATCGAATCAACTGAACTGCTGCGCGGTGCGGTTGAGGTTATTTTACATCTAAGTTTTGTATTTTTCAGGTAATTTAATTTAAGAGAATTTTATATTTTAACCATTAAAGTTGCAGACTTGCAGACAATGAATCTAAATTCCATTGTATTCTGAGCGTTCAGTGCTTCCCCTACGAAGTAACTGCATATTTGCCAACTCTCCCGATTCACGCGAGAGACTCCCGATTTTTAACCCTATCTCCCTCGATGCTCCCGTCAGTAATTTCTCCCGTTAATCTCCCGATTTTACAGTAAAGGAAACAAATAAGATTGTGGGGCATATTTCTTACTGTATCTGGCAACCCTGGCCTGCCTGTGCGGATGAGCAGGTGTGTGATTGTTCCTGATAAATCCCGCAATCCGGTATTTCCGACCTGAAAATGATGCTCTGGTGAGACATAATGACATTTGATTTTGATGATGACATGATTTTTCTCGGTTTAATATCACGACCGAATGGGGAATTTAAGTTGCACACAGTGAAAGCACCACACCCTAAGTTATCTTGAAATCGATTATTATTGTCATTACTGCTATTTGTATAGTTTCTACAAGTCACCGTTTAAGTTGAGTGACTGAAATCCTCGTCATCCTATTCAAAGGCTGCAACAGGCGACTCGTCGAACTGGGGTGAAGTTAGTTTCAGTTTGGATATTCTGTGGATATCGGGTCCAGCTGAGACTTTACTGAGGTTCACCCAGTGTTAGCAGCAGGAGGACGGTCAGCTCACCTCCCAGAGCCTCCAGCTGAATCACTGGAGACTGATTTAGGGACCGTCATTAAATTACTGAGCATAAATATATTAATACAAAATAACTGCAGTTTTTTTCAATATCTTTCATGTCATGTAACCCAGTGACTCCAAACCAGCAGCAGATTGTATCAGTAAACTGGTTGAATAAGACTATTGTTATTGTATTTTAGTGCTTCCTCTATTTAATATGAATATTAATATGCAGAAATGATGATTATTTTTCTCAATAGCTTCCATGTCATGTGGCCCACTGACTTCTGAAAATAAAAAAGTTCTCTAATGCTCAGGATGTTAACATATTTTCAAGCAGTAATGTCAGCTTCTACACTAGTTTGTCTCATGTTTTAGATTCTGATTGTGAAATTCTGAAAATGAAATTCTTTTATTTTCAAAAATTTAAAGGGTCAATTTTTGAAAATTTTCTTCCGGGGGGGCATGCCCCCAGAACCCCTAGTGTAGTGTTATCAACTCAGAGCACAGCTGCTATAAAAAAAAATTTAGGGGAAACACTGTTCTAAGAATTTTGTGTGGTTTTAAATATAAGGCAAGAAATTATGACAAATAAATCGCACACCAGGCGAAGGAACCTTGTTACTTGGGCCAATACACCGATGAAAAAAATCTCCCTATTTTTCACAACCCAATGTTGGCAAGTATGTAACTGTCATGTTGTTCTTTTCACACATATAGGAAATTTTAGTCAAAAATATCATTAAAATGCACAGTTTTATGTAAACAGCATAACAAATTTTCGCCGGCCATACAGGGGCCTGGTAATATTTCTTTTCATGGGGCCCAAAATCCCTGGCAGCGCCCCTGACTGCAACACTTAATAAAGTTTCCCTCTCACATATAGATTTGTAAAAAATGTAGCACTGTAGCACCCTCTAGAGGTCAATCCCAAAATAACAATGACGACAATTCTTAAGAATGGAAATGTGGTTTATTATCTAATAAAGTCACAGAAATGTACAAAATCACATTTTAACATGCTTTTTAAATGAAGAACCCTTTGACCTACAAACACAACGACACATTTTAAAAACACATTCACGTCTTCCTCGGGCTGATCACATTCAGTAAGACTTTAGAAAATGCTTTGATTTCATACTGAGGCCTTAAAAGTCTCCTGAGTGCAAACATAGCAAGGGGTATAAACAGAAACACTGGAACCATTATGTGTTAACTAAATACTGAAATAAGTGATATCAAACGAGCAATATGTTCACATTTTCTCACACAAACACACTTTGCAGGGAGTAATGATACGTCCGGTCAATTTAACACGACTAGACATTTAACATGATAAACCAACTCAAAAATATTGTGGTATTGAGTAAAGCATTAAAGTGAAACTCTCGCCAAAAAGCAACCGAGGATTTATTTGTGATTGAATATGAGTCAAAACTTCGTGTAAATGCATAATTACATTTAAGACTTACTGTAGTTTCGTTTTTGGGCAAGCTAATTTTCAATGGGGTGCAGGGGCACTTGCGCTAGCATCAAAATCGCTATTTTTAAAGCACTAAGAAGGCTCGACACAACATGAAATTTTGCTCGTAGTATCACCAGTTTACTAAAAAGAAGGTTTTTGGACAACACACGTTAGCAGTGGTGATTTTGATGCTAGCTTAAAAGTGCCCCTGCACCCCATTGAAAATTAGCTTGCCCAAAAACAAAACTAAGGTAAATCTTATGAGTTCCTCTTTCATCGTAATTATGCTTTTACACGAAGGTTTGACTCATATACATTCCCAAATAAAGCCTTGGTTGCTTTTGGTGAGAGTTTCACTTTAATGAGCATTATAAACAACAAAAAGATATTTGCCAAGTGTTTGGTGGTACGAGACCCGCTGTCTAGCTACACTATAGCAGAGTCGGGTGAAGAGCCAGACCTGCTGGAGGAATAAACACCTGGAGTCACATTGGATTGCGTGCCAATGCTCGCCACCTTACTGGTAATGAACAGTAATCAGGATCGTGGGAGCGAGCCAACACTTGCGATTAACGTCAATAAAAACCAAAGATCCTGCGACGTTGTGCTAACGCCTCACCAATACGCTGCCACCACTGCGAATTAAAATCTGTGTTTAAAATGTTTTCACTGTAAATGCTCTCCCTTACATTTTTTGTATTTTTTTTTTAGAGTTTTTAATCTCCTTTTACCTTCAGCCGCAGAAAGTGAGTTTCCCTTTGCAGAGTCTGGCAGGTCAGACAACCTGTTTTTAATTACTATTACAAATATTTACAGTTTGCTGGTGTTACAGCCTCAGTGCTGTGGGTGTATTTTTGTGTGTGTCTTCTTTCATCCATTCAGGTGACACCTGCATCCTCCTCCTCATCAGTGTGTGGATTGCACACCTGAAGCTGCTTGCCACTTAGTTGGTGTGGATATAAAGGTGCTGCAGATGCCAGTGGGCCACCGGCAGCCGTGATAAGCAGAGAGCCTGAGCTACAGCGTGTAGTGTGTTTGTGACGTGCTTTGTTTTGTCTTGACTACAGCCGTGTGGGCTACTACAAGTTCCTCTTTGAAGGCAATAAAGCCGTTTGAGTGAAGTTTTGTTACAGTTTTCCTTTGTCTCCTTAACTCCCGGTTCATCATTTTTAATATGTTACTCCCTTCATCCCCTAGCCATCCGGGAACGTAACAGCTGGTTAGAATTCATCTGATCCGTCATTTGGTTTGCAGCCATGCTTTTTTGGTCACACATCAGGTGATAGAACAGAAAAATAATGAACATGCACAAGTCCAGAAACACAGGAAGTGTGTAAGTGTCTAAAATGTATGATTCTGTAACATTTTGGCAAAATGTCGACGCCCCCATTGACATTTGTTTAAGTAAGCAGTTTATCAGTGTTGGGTCATTGCTTTGAAATTGTGAAATTGCTGATATAACTCAACAAGGATGTTGTGAAAGGTAGTCAGCTTTTTACGTACAGACCACTAGGTGGCAGTATCAGACTTCAGGTCATGTTACTTCACTGTCTGGGGCACAAAGGTCAGTGAGGTGTCATGAAGCTGGATGGTAAACAGTAGTGACTCTGAGCTCTTTTAGTTAAGAATGAAATAAGGAACAAAACAAGGAGGGCCCAGAATGTATCCTGAGTCAGTTTAAAAATCAGGTATCACTTCCTTACTGTCACTTGGGCAGCTATCGCACTGAACAATGGAGATTATGTTAATGACCGACATGTGTTGGATTCCACGTTCAGACAGCAGCGTGGAGTCTTCGTCCAGGTCCTTTTCTTTGAAGGATAGATGTAGACCCATGGAGCGGGAGCGCTGAGATGGAACACAGCACAGCACATTTTACTAAAACACAAGAACAAAACTGAAACAAGAAAAGAAAAACAGAATGACTAATTCTAAATCTGTTCCAGAAAAAGTGTTTGATGTCATTGTTTAGATCTGGACTAAAGAGGAAAAGAATGGTATGGATATTAGTTTGTTAATACGGTGCATTACAGAAATCAAAGATAATGAAGCATAATTCATGTGATAAATTATTGACTTCTTAATCAAGGATAAATACACAGCGTCATACAGTCACAATTCTGTCTCCACTGGATACAATTTTAGTTTCTGTCCTTTATGTATCTCTCCCCACTGTGAACTGTAGTGTCAGACCTCCGTTGGTGATTGACTGAGCTACCTCTGAGTTTCCTCCTTCAAGGTCAGTTTGATCTGCTTCCTGCTTTCTTCATAACTTTACTAAATATGAGTATTCATGATACCAGTTATCCAGAATCAGGGATGTTAGGGTCCGTGAAGCCAGCTAACTTTCCTGTAATGTGGTTGTGTTTTGTGGAATGCTGATGCATTTTTCCTGTTTGAATGAAAGTGTTGGTGGTTTCGTACCGTAGGGTCTTCAGCTTAAGAGACACACACACACACACACACACACACAGAAAGAGAAAGCGAGAGTCAGTCAGTACTCGGGCTGTGGTTGAACAGCATGTTTATCAAAAATAAATGCCAAGAATATAATTATTACATGTTATCTCATATTTATGCCTCATCATTGGAATATTTTTCAGAATGGGCCTCCATATACTTCTGCCCCTCCTCACCTGTACGCACCCTCCAATTCTTCGCTGCTTATAACATACTTGCCAACATTGGGTTGTGAAAAATAGGGAGATTTTTTTCATCGGTGTATCGGCCCAAGTAACAAGGTTCCTTCGCCAGGTGTGCGATTTATTTGTCATAATTTCTTGCCTTGTATTTTAAACCACACATGTCCAAAATTCTTAGAACAGTGTTTCCCCTAATTTTTTTTATAGCAGCTGTGCTCTGAGTTGATAACCTAGCAACACTAAGGGGGTCTGGGGGCATGCCCCCCCCGGAAAATTACCCTTTAAATCTCACCTACTCGTGAGATTTTTGAAAAGAAAATCATTTTCAGAATTTCAGAATCAGAATCTAAGACATGAGACAAAATAGTGTAGAAGCTGACATTGCTGCTTGAAAATATGTTCACATCCTGAGCATTTCAGAAGTCAGTGAGCCACACGCCATGGAAGCTATTGAGAAATAATTCATAATATTTATCATAATAATTCATCATAATTTCTGCATATTAATATTCATATTAAATAGAGGAAGCACTAAAATACAATATAAATTGGTGTCTTACTCGTCCAGTTTACTGATACAATCTGCAGCTGGTCTGGAGTCACTGGGTCACATGACATGAAAGATATTCTAAAAAACAGCAGTTATTTTGTATTAATTTATTTATGCTCAGTAATTTAATGACGGTCCCTAAATCAGTCTCCAGTGATTCAGCGCGAGGCTCTGAGAGGTGAGCTGACCGTCCTCCTGCTGCTAACACTGGGTGAACCTCAGTAAAGTCTCAGCTGGACCCGAGTAGATATCCACAGAATATCCAAACTGAAACTAACTTCACCCCGGTTCGATGGGTCGCCTGTTGCAGCCTTTGAATAGGATGACGAGGATTTCAGTCACTCAACTTCAACGGTACAAATAGCAGTAATGACAATAATAATCGATTTCAAGATAACTTGGGGTGTGGTGCTTTCACTGTGTGCAACTTAAATTCCCCATTCGCTCGTGATATTAAACCGACAAAAATCACGTCATCATCAAAATCAAATGTCATTATGTTTATCAATACCCGACCGACCGTGCCTGCGCAACGCCCCCCTCCCCCCCCAAAAAAAGAACAAACGGATTTGCATGATTCACGAGAGCCTCATTTTCAGGTCGGAAAAGCCGGATTGCGGGATTTATCAGGAACAATCACACACCTGCTCATCCACACAGGCAGGCCAGGGTTGCCAGATACTGCAACAAATATAGGGACACAATCTTACTTATTTCCTTCACTGTAAAATCGGGAGATTAACGGGAGAAATTACTGACCGGGAGCATCGAGGGAGATAGGGTTAAAAATCGGGAGTCCCCCGCGTGAATCGGGAGAGTTGGCAACTATGTTATAACTTCTAACATGTGGTGTCATGCAGGTTAAAAATCAAAATGACTCCTGAGTTCTCACCAATAAGCCTCTCCACTATTTTCTTCTTCAGCTGCTCCACTGTGATGCTCTGAAACTGCTCCTCAGTGTCGCACAGCTCAACGGTCATCTCTCCCCAAACCACGACGACCTTCACAGGCCCCTCTGCACATGCGGCCCCCGCAACCATGCCTACGGCCTCCACAGCCGTGTCCGTGGACTCCACATGTGAGCACCAGGGACACGATGAACACGACCCCATTTTAGGGCTGCAAATGTCCGCGAGCCTCTGCAGAGATCCTCATCGGTGTAGATTGCGCAACAGGGCGCGGCCGTGTTTACCTGAAGAGATGAACTTTTTTTTTTTCTTAATTAAATCTTTATTGAGAGACCACTGAAATATACAAACAGTGCAGATATGTCAACAGAAGGCTATACAAAGAAACAGAAACATGAATGTAAACAAATACGTGAGAAATAAGAAAAACAACAACAACAATAATAATAATTATAATAATAATAATAATAATAATTGATGGATGAACATGATTTATATAAGATTATCTTAACAAATATACTAAACATAAACTAAATTATTCAAATTTAGAAATTAAATTGTTCTTTTAATTCACGTTAAATCTACGGTGAAATGTGGGGCAATTTTAATTTGCATTTATTAATGGTAAATCTACCTATAGAATGAATAAGCCTTCTATAAATTAAATATTAATAATATAATAATTTAATGATATAGTGTGTACGTGTGTGTGTGTGTGTGTGTGTGTGTGTAGTTGTGATTTTTCAGTGGCACTGTGGTGAGAGCAGCTCTGTGTGAAACATAAACAGCAGTGCAGTTTATGTGTGTGCAAACATGTCAGTACTGTGCAGATGCACAAAGTCTGTCACACCACGAGGATCAGCCTGAAGTCCATTCGACATCTGACATGGTGGAAACACTGAGGGAGTCCTACACACAGGAGTCAACCTGAGAGGATCATGATGAGTCCACTGTGATGCAGATACTGAGGGATCTGAAGCTGTCCAAAAAGTCCACTGTGAGCTCCTTTGTCTGGCTGACATTCACAGAGAGTTTGCTCTCCTGGCTGATCAAAGGTCGACGGAAGCCTCCAACAAACCTCCGACAAACCTCTGACAAACCTCCAACAAACCTCCAACAATCCTCCAACAAACCTCTAACAATCCAAATTGCTAACATTCTCCATGCAATACAGGATTTAAAATATACACTTCATGAAGTGTAGCTGAAAATGTGTCAATGTTGTCCCCCTCCATAGGCCAATCCCGCCAAAAACCTACATATCTAAAAACTCAATCAATGTTAGTATGAATCAATAGACGTGTTGACCTACATATATACACTTAGTTTGGGGAGTTCTGGATTTGGCTTCAGTGGACTTGGAGCTCGTTATGTTAACAAACTGTGCATTTTGAGAAATCTTTGAGTTGCTCCATACTTTGATTTCTGCCCTCCCTGTCACCTATTCCACCATCTCCCATCTCTGGAGTTTCCTCCCAACCCCCCCTTAATCTTATGGCTATGTGAATGGTGGCCTCATGTTTGACTCCACAGTCAGACAGCAGTCTCTGGTCTTCTAGCTGCTGGCCAGCGAAGATCAGTTGCTGTTGATCTTCTACAACAAACACACACAAGCAAGTCAAAAACAGGCACTGAGAACATTTCTCCAATATGAATCCGAAATATATCATTTATAATTCTTTAAATGTCTTTCTATTTCAATCGTGACCATGTCATTGCATAACACAAAGTGATTTTACCTGGTGTTCCATCAATCTCTCTTATCTTAGTCTTCAGCTGCAGCACAGTGGCACTTTTAAACTCTTCCTCAGTAAAGATGAAGGTCCAAGTCTTCCCCATCACCATTTTCACAAAAACTTTCACAGACATTTCTGTGGTGTCTGTCTGCAGCCTCTGCTGCTCTCTTCACTCGGTGCAGATGATATGAGAGTGTGAGGCTGTGTTCAACTGACCAGGAAACTAAGTTAAAACTACTTTCACTTTCGTCCATGAATTTAAAGAAACACACACACACCTTTTTACTGTAAAATCTGTTTTGGCTTTTACTTCATAACTTGTAGTTCATCATTTTCAATGTATTTTGTCATCTATTCTTCTTCTTCTTCTTCTATATGTCATTACATGGCTTAGGGTGACAGGAAATCATGCAAAAACATCTAATTCCTCATGTAAAATTTCCTATATCCTATATAATGTAACAATAATGCATTTATTAATGTCAAATCTGCTTTTAAGTAATGTGGAGCTCTAATTCATGAGTCTGAAGTTAATGGGTGACTGATGAGTGCTGCCAAGTAATAAAATAAAAGCAGTGAAGTGTCGTCAGCTGAAAGCACTTGAAGTAGCAAAAGTAAACATAATCTGACTGTTGAGTTACTGTGTTGAGTTGCAGCCAAAAGTCCTCTGGATTACTGATAGACCGGCTGTTTAAAGGTTATTACACATAATTTGTGTGTGCTGGTTGAAAAGTTTGCAGCCACATCAGTCTGTCACACATCAGCCAGAGTAACAGTAGAAGAAAAAACAAAGACATGTCATGAAACACAGTACAGCTCTGGACAGATCATCCTCAAACAATCAGAATAAAAATGGTTCTGTAACAATCATGTTATTATAAATCACTCAGGTCCAGTTTCAAAGGCACAATGGAAGATTTTAGTCCTTTCAGTCATCCAACTGGAATCCAGAAGTGATCTGAGCTTCTCTCTTTGATTTGATAGCAGAGCGACCATGCAGACATGTTAGTGCATGTGAGTCACTCTGGTTAAAATAGTTGATTGTTAAATATTAATGCTTTCAGTTGTTGGCAAGCTACCAACCCAAACAATTTATGATCTCTCTCAGGAATCACTTAATTGACTTTTAAACCTTAGTATTAAAACAGATTTATACTTAGAGTAATATAGAGTAGTACAATACATTGTGGCATAGAGTAATATTTTTTTTTTTAGCTTTAATGGAGTAATATATTGCATTACTAATAATATTTCAGTAATGTGTTGTGCCATGTAATGTGTTACATTACCATGCAGACATGTTAGTGCATGTGAGTCACTCTGGTTAAAACAGACATGACACATTTAATATCATCACATTAGTTCTGAGTAAAAGAGTGAAGACGTGGACAGCTTTGTACAACAGATGAATTTAGACAAATATCTGAAATGTGACGACGAGTCCAAATGTGTCTTTGTGTCCCCAGATGATAATAAGTCATGGTGAGGACAGAGCAGGATAACATCAGCCTTCTTTAAGACTCAGTGGAGCTGATTTACTCCAGTCATTGTACCAGTTAGACTGTTAATGTGATGTAGAAAACACTGATCTGTCCACCTGTGTGACTTGTTTTGCTGTCTGAAGTCCTCAGCATGAATCCTTGTGGAGATCTTCCACTGCTGCTGGTTGAGGATGTGGTGCTGACTCACTGCTGACATCACTTCCTGTTAGCATTATAGCCACACAGTCCATACTCTGGTTTCTGCCGTCCCTGTCACCCATTCCACTACTTACACGACCACATTCATATACGGGTCCGTTCAACTCAATGGTTGATCCATCTTTGACTCCGCGGTCAGTCAGCAGCTCGTCGTCCCACAGCGGCCAGAAACCGATCGACAGTGTATGCACTACAACAAAGGAAATCAAAACCAGATAGTAACAAACAACTCACACAGATATCATTTATGATTTTAACAGGTCATTTTTATTTGACTTTCTTGGACCTGCAGTCAGACGACATGGTAAACATGTAATGGCAAATCTCACCTACTAACAGAATTTGATCTTAATAGACAACAACTTAACTTAATGTTAACTGTGATTTGTACATTTTGAATCTACCTCGGATCCCGAAGACAGACTGTATCTTCTTCTTCAGCTGCAGCACTGTGATCCTCTTTAACTGCTCCTCCGTGACACTCAGGACGATGGTCCTCTCCGTCCTACACTCATGAACTTTGACCTTCACAACCCTCTCTGTGGACTTGACCTCTGCAGACACTTCTGTGTGTGACACTTGTTGTTCTCCTGAATGCGATAAAAACGACCCCATTGTACATCTACATAGATCTGTGAGCTTCTGCTGGGCTCTTCAGCTCTTGCCAGTTACACAAGTGTGTGAGTGAGTTCAAGTAACAAGTAAACCGAGCTGAATAAATACTTTCACGTTCAACTCTGAGTCTTAAAGAAACACACACCAGCCTTTATATAAAAGAAAACATAGCTTCTTAAACACAAATTACTGTGCTGAACAAAGATTTTACAGTAAATACTCCATCAGATTAATTTTGACATAGTGTGTTGCTGCAGCATTAAAGGGGCAATATGCAGTTTTGGTAAGAGAATTCAAACTTTGAATTTTAATATTTACAATCAATTAGGTAATGATACAAACTCAGAAATCCTTATTTTTTCCATAACTGAGTAAATGAGCTGCTCTCAGAGGACAATAAGCTCCCATAACTATGTTTGAAGCTAGAAAGGTGGCAGGGTCAGTGAGAAACTGGGTGCGCAGGTAGTTGAGTGGTTAGAGCGCATACCACGTAACACAGTGGACCCCGGTCGGAGGACCTGTACTGCATGTCACACCCCCCATCTCTCTCCCCTTTCCTGTCTGTCCACTTTCAAATAAAGATTTCTATGCCTCAAAAAAATCTTTACAACAAACAAACAAACAAAAAAAAAACAGTGTGAAACTGTGTTTTCCTTTAAGGTCAGTTTGGTTATTCAGCAATGAAAACAGAGAAAATTAGTTTATTTAGTTTAATAATGTCAGCTTAGGTTTTCTAACACACTTTCACCTTATTGAACCTTCCATCTGGCTCCAGCTGCTGATTTTAGTTCCTTACTCCTTACTCAACCCTGTGAGTCTGTCACTGGTCCAATATTCATGTCACTGCCTTGTGACCTCTGAGCAGACTACAGGGGTAACACCTGTATTGATAATGCATCATCTCTCATAGGAAGATCATTTCATTGTGTGTTTAAAATCAAATAGCCACCAAATAGACCATTTACATATAATCATGTAGTGTAACTGAAATGTGTTTCAAAAGTGTAAAAATGTTCATGACAGTTTAGCAGAGATCAGGGAGGAACTGTTTCAGCCTCTAGGTCAAATCCCAAAATAACACTTGACAATGATGAAGACGAGTGTTAAGAAAGACTGGAAAAGTGTTTTAATGAGGAAAATACAAACATCACAGTTTTAAAAATACTCATTCAATAAAAACTTGTCATTAAGTAGCTTCCTGTGAATAATTTGTGTCACTTGATTTTCCAACTACATAAGTAAATAATAAAATGACAGTACATCTGACAGATAATTCTCAGACAATCATATTAAAAAATAATCTCTGAAAAAATAAAATCACTGATTCTGGTCATAGGTGTGCATTTTAATGATTTCCTCTTACATTTCGTTTGTTTTGATTCAGCCTAGTGAAAATGTGTCAGTTTTGTCCACTGAGTGATGACATTCAGCTCCCTCTGTAGGCCAACTCTCTAAAAGTCTACATATCTTAAAAACCAATGTCAGTATTAATCAATAGGCACTTTGACCTACATATATACACTTAGTTTGGGGATTTCTGGTTTTGGCTTCAGTGGACTTGGAGCTCACCATTTGGGCTCTTGTGCCTCTGAAGTGCAGGTTAAAAATCTGTGCATTTTCAGAAATCTTTGAGACTGTCCATACTTTGATTTCTGCCCTCCCTGTCACCCATTCCATCATCTCCCATTTTGGGATTCCCTCCAGGTAACATTATAACAACGTGAATTGTTGACATGTGTCTGATTCCATAATCAGACAGCAGAGCAGCATCTTCCTCCAGAAACCTGGTTCCATAAACTAGCTGGACATTGGATTCTGCACACACACACACACACACACACACACACACAGAGAGAGAGAGAGAGAGAGAGTCAAAATCAGGCACTAAGACCATTTCTTCAGAATAGGCCTAACATTTCCTGATATTTACACCCTCTTTCTTTAATTATAAAGTATTTTTTTTTTGAACCCACTGTCTTTCTACATGCTCCTACACTGGCAACCATCTGATGGTAAAGGGTTTGTGTGCTGGTGGAAAGTGGCTGTTTTAAATGTGAACATGTGAAGGTCGTATGTATTCATGTGATTCTACCTCATGGATCTGAAATAAACTGGACTAATGGCAAATCTATCCCAATAGCACATAATGTGAGTTTAAAAGACTTAACTGAATGTTAACTGTGATTTATACAGTTGTGATTCTACCTGAGAGGCCAAAGACAGACTGTATCTTCTCCTTCAGCTGCAGCACTGTGATCCTCTTTAACTGCTCCTCAGTGTCACACAGCTCGATGTTCCTCTCCTCCCCGCTGGGTGTATGCACTTTGATCTGCACAACCATTTCTGTGGTGTCTGTATCTTCTGCTGCGCTCTTCACTTGGTGCCTCAGGTCACCTGAGCAGAAAACCGATGAGCTGAAGAATTAAATACTTTCACTTTCACCCTCACCCTCAAAAGAAAATATATATACACACACAACAGACTTTTACAGACCAGAAAATGTGTATCCAGCTCTTACCTGCAGACAGCCAACCTCAGCTATTTACTCTCACTGTGAGAAGGTTTTAAATCCTTTTTTGATTTCCATTTTTATAAAGACATAATCATCAGTAGACACCTTTTTGTGAGAAGTAATAAAGTAAAACTTGAAAGTCCGAAGTTGACAAGCGCCAGAAGATGAACTACTTCATAATCACTGCAGATAATTATGTCATTCAACTAGAAAAAGACATGTTGTTTTCCTTTCACGTTTAATTGTGAAGGAGGCTATATTACAAAGTAATGACTACACAATAATGACACCATCTGCGATTAGATTGGTTGATCACAAACCTGGCTTTCACTAGATTACATCCACTTGAAAATCCAGTCAGGCTGGCACCATTTCTATCTGCTGACACATCTACGTAGTTTAAGGGAAGAAATTCAAACTCAGCATTTTCATATTTACAATATTAATTAGGTAATAACCCAAACTCAGAAATATTTATTTTTTCTAAAAGTGAGTAAACCAGCTGTTCTCAGAGGAAGGTCCCCAGAACTCTGTTTGAAGCTAGAGAGGTGGCAGGGTCCGCCACATATAAACAATGTCCACAGTCTACTTTAAATCAAAGAGACTGTAGAGGACTCAGAGAGTCCACCTCACTAAAACACAAAGCTGACAAGTTTCGAGAAGATCTAAAAGGAACGTTCAGTAACCTGACAGATTTTATATTGAAAGACTTAATGTATTGTATTAATTGCATTGTGGGTAATGTAGGCACATTTAACTCCTATAAAAAGTAACTCTTGAATTGCATTTTGAGAACAGTGTGAGTGTTTCCACACTTTGATTTCTGCCCTCCTTGTCATCAATTCACCTTAAAATTAAGTGAATGGTGTCCTCATGTTTGACTCCACAGTCAGACAGCAGTCTCTCTTCTAGATCCCGGCCTCTGAGGATCTGTTGATGTTGATGTTCTACAACAAACACACACAAGCAAGTCAAAAACAGGCACTGAGAATATTTCTCCAAAATAAATCCCAAATATATCATTTATAATTGTTAAAAAAGTCTTTCTATTTTAATCGTGACCATGTCGTCGCATAACCCAAAGTGATTTTACCTGGTGTTCCCTCAGTCTCTCTTATCTTCGTCTTGAGCTGCAGAACGGTGGTGATTTTAAAGTCTTCCTCAGTAAAGAAGAAGGTCAAAGTCTCTGTAAGCCTTTTACACAAAAACTTTCACATATATTTCTGTGGTGTCTGTCTGTAGCATCTGCTGCTCTCTTCACTGCATGCAGATGATAAGACAGGGTGAGGCTGTGATCAATTGACCAGTAAAGAAATTCAAAAGTAGTTTCACTTTTGACCTTAAATTTAATGAAATATACACCAGCCTTTGTACTTTAAATATATCAATTCTCATGTGATTACATGGTTTAGGGGCACTGGTAATAACATAAACATGTCAAATTTTCTGTATACTGTATGTAATAGTGTATTTATTAACATCAAATCTTCTTTAAAGTAATGTGGAGCTCTAATTTATGAGTCTGAAGTTAATGGGTGACTGATGAGTGCTGCTAAGTAATAAAATAAAAGCACAGAAGTGTCATCAGCTGAAAGCACTTGAAGCAGCAATAGTAAACATCATATGACTGTTGAGTTACTGTGTTGAACTGCAGCAAAAAAAAGTCCTCTGGATTACTGCAGTATGTCTCTGTAGCATTAAAGCACAAACTGTAATTTACACTTCACATGATAAAGTGAAATTTAAGTGCAGTGCAGTTTAAGTTGTGTGTTTTTTTCATCTGGTTTGTACAGCATGTTCTGAATAATGAAATATTGTACTGAATACATCATCTGTGCATTAATAGGTTAAACAACAGCACTATAGTAACATTTATTCACATGCAGTATCAGATTAAAGATATCAAATATACATATAGTCATGTGAAAAACGTTCAGTCCTACCAGTGAAGTAACGGTGAAGTGAAGTTTAAAAATGTTTTTATCTGTATGAACTTTCACATAATAAAACTTGACACAGAATCAGTCCTGCAGAGGTCCAGGAGGAGCTGTAGCAGCCTCTGTAGGTCAATCCCACAATAACACTGAACTATGACGACACGAATAACAAGTCTGAAGACTGGAAGAGAGGTTTTCAAATAAAGTCAGGCAAGTGTTTAAACAAAAGACCGTTTGACCTACAAACATAATGACTATTTACAATAATAAAAGTCTTTCTAGGTCTGATGAGCCCATAGAAAATGCTTCAGTTGAGTTCACTGATTTACAACATGAAATGACTTTGTTGGGCATACAGTGTGATAATGCTGCTTTTCATACATACATATGCATTTCATATACATGCAATAATATCTATTTGTTGTGTGTCTCTTGGTGTGTGTGTGTGTGTGTGTGTGTCTGTGTTATATAATATCATACAAGCAGTGTTTTCACACTCATTTCTTAACATAAACGTCTTTTTTACTCACTTTTAGAGTATTAGAGAATAATAAATACACCGAATAGTTTTTAACACGCTAGACCTGCAATGTGTTTGTTATCCTTTACAGAAACTGGTAGTTCACTCAACCTATTTTTCGATGATAATAAATCATTTATGTGTGCTGATTTATATTAACCTGATATGTTGCAGCCACGTCAGCGAGTAACACATCAGTCAAAGTAACAGTAAAAGAAAAAACAAAGACAGGTCATGAAACACAGTACAGCTCAAGACAGATCACCCTCAAACAATCAGAATAAAAATGGTTCTGTAACAATCATGTTATTATAAATCACTCAGGTCCAGTTTCAAAGGCACAATGGAAGATTTTAGTCCTTTTAGTCATCAAACTATAATCCAGAAGTGATCTGAGCTTCTCTCTTTGATTTGATAGCAGAGCGACCATGCAGACATGTTAGTGCATGTGAGTCACTCTGGTTACAATAGTTGATTGTTAAATATGAATGCTTTCAGTTGTTGGCAAGCTACCTAGCCAAACACTTTTCAACCTCAGTTTGAAAACAGCTTTATACTTAGATTAATATAGTATATATATGTATATATGTATAGTATATAGAGTAATCTCTCTCTCTCTCTCTCGCTCTATACATATATATGTACACACACACACACACACATATATATTTATATATATATATATATATATATATATATATATATGAATTCAGAATAGAGAGGAAAAAAGAGTTGAACAACAAACACAGTCATTAATGGTTGTATGTGTTGAGTGTGTTTCAGAAAGATTAAGCAATAAAATCAGTGCTTGATAATAAATGCAATATCACATCTCATCAGTATGACAGTGATGTAATATAAGCTGTGTGTCAGTGTAAAGTTACCGGAGGCTCTCTGTGGTGCAGGGACACAAAGTCTGTAGCACCACGAGGATCAGCCTGAAGTCCCTTCAGCAGCTGACGTGGTGGAAACACTGACGGATTCCTACACACAGGAGTCAACCTGAGAGGATCATGATGAGTCCACTGTGATGCAGACACTGAGGGATCTGAAGCTGTCCAAAAAGTCCACTGTGAGCTCCTTTGTCTGGCTGACATTCACAGAGAGTTTGCTCTCCTGGCTGATCAAAGGTCGAGGGAAGCCTCCAACAAACCTCTGACAAACCAAAGTGCTAACATTCTCCATGCAATTCAGGAGTTAAAATATACACTCTTTCACATTAAGTCATGAAGTGTAGCTGAAACTCTGTCCGTTTTGTCCACTGAGTGATGAACTTTAGCTCCCTCTGTAGGCCAACCCCAACAAAAATCTACATATTAAAAAAAGCTCTACCTGTTAGTATGAATCAATAGACGCTTTTACCTACATATATAAACTTAGTTTTGGGACTTCTGGTTTTGGCTTCAGTGGACTTGGAGCTCATTTGGGCGCCTGTGCCTCTGAAGTGCAGGTTAACAAACCTTGCATTTTGAGAAATTTGCGAGTTTTTCCATACTTTGATTCCTGCCCTCCCTGTCACCCATTCCACCATCGCCCGTCCCTGGAGGGTCCCGCCTTCTTCTTTTTAGAAGTAAGTAAATGGTGTCCTCCTGTTTGACTCCATACTCAGACAGCAGCCTCTTGAAGGTCAGTCGCTGTTGATCTTCTACAACAAACACACACAAGCAAGTCAAAAACAGGCACTGAGAACTTTTGTCCAAAATAAATCCCAAATAAATCAATAATAATTGTTAAAAATGTCTTTCTATTTCAACCGTGACGATGTCGTCGCATAACCCAAAGTGATTTTACCTGGTGTTCCCCCGGTCTCTCTTATCTTCGTCTTCAGCTGCAGCACGGTGGTGCTTTTAAACTGTTCCTTGGTAAAGATGAAGGACAAAGTCCCCGTTACCTTTTTCACAAAAACTTTCAAAGACATTTCCGTGGTGTTTGTCTGTAGCTTTTACTGCGCACTTCCCTCGATAAAACAGTGTGCAACTGCGTTCAACTGACAGAAAACAAAGCTGAAAAATTACTTTCGCTTTCGACCATAAATTTAAAGAAATATACACCAAACTTTTTACTGTAAAATCTGTTTTAGCTTTTACCTCATAATTTGTAGCCCATCACTTTCAATGTATTTTGTCATCTATGATAACAACAACAACAACAATAATAATAATCATGATAATAATCAAAATACTAATTATTGTGATTGTTATTATTATTATTATTATTATTATTATTATTATTATTATTATTATTATTATTTAATACAAATTAAAAGCACAATTATCTGTATGTCATTACATGGCTTAAGGTAGCAGGTAAGCATGCAAAAACTTCCTCCTGTCAAATTTCATGTAGGCTATACTGTATATAATAATGTATTCATTAACGTCATCTCTTCTTAAAAGTAATGTGGAGCTCTAATTCATGAGTCTGAAGTTAATGGGTGAATGATGAGTGCTGCATTCAAAGTTGAACTAAGTAATAAAATAAATGCGCATCGTTGCCGTGAGGTGCGCGTGGAGCACCAAGTCAGCCCGAAGCATGAGAGAGAAAACAAGAGACGAGTAATCTGACACTGCAGGCGTTGCCGCAATGATTGACAGCACGCATCTGACCAATCAGCGGCTGGAAGCGCCGACAGGCAGTTGGATGCAGGAGAGATTACCTCCAAACGGCAATATGAAGCAGGAGCAAGCAAAAGAAAGACAAAGTCAAAACAAGAGGAGGCTCGTGCTTCTCTTTAAGGTGGGTATGTTGTTGAAATGATAAAGAAAAACTTTGTGGTTTAAACACCCCAGCCTGTTAATCACGAGACAGAAGAGAGGATCATTCTGTCTAAATGTGGACTGGAGATTGCATTTTCCAGCGGCCCTGATTATCATTTATTGAATGTCTTGTTTACTGCATATACATTCACCTCTGTTAAAAAAGGAGTGGTTAATTGACCAGTTGGTGGTCGTATGTTGGCTCCGGTTTATAGCCTATCAATCTATGCTAGCAATTTCAGTTTTGGGCTATTTTTATGGAGGTAAAATTTCGCCATCTCTTGGTGAATTTAATTCATAACTGTGATGTAAGAGTAGTTAAGATAAGATACAAAAGTACAAAATGTAAAAATAAGTATTTAAAAATATTTAAATGTAGAAATATAATCAAATCAAATCGTAATGAATATTACAACTAGTTGTAGTCGTTTTTGCATTAATTGCATTTTAATCTTTGTGAGGCTAGTATTTACATTAATTTCATTGTGTAATTTACCATTAAGACCAAAAGAAATCTTAATAATCTGCTTGTATGATGGATTTCTTGTCATAACAGGGTCAATGCTTAAGTTTGTTACTAAGGGTGACACTGAGCCAGCGCCCAGCAGGTCGCAAGGGCCATCAAGCAACATCTGTTCAGCTACAGATGCTACTATCACTACTCGAAGTGCACAACCAGTTAATCCTGCTCTGTGGCCAGCACACCTATCAGACATCGATTGGGTTGAATTTGTGCACCGAGGGCCTTTTAAGGTTGTGTCAGACTTCACTTCCATTGTTGAAAGAGGCTGTTCATTTGATTTGTTCCTACTAATAAAGGTTGTAAACCTAAATGGCATTTCGTGATTCGGTAATTTTGTAATTGGGGGGGGGGGGGGGGGCTCAAAATAAAATTCTGCTTAGGGCCCCAATTTGGCCAGGGGCGGCCATCTCTGTCGCATTAAAGCACAAACTGTAATTTACACTTCACATGATGAAGTGAAATAGCAGTCTAAGTTGTGTGTTTTTCATCTGGTTTGTACAGGATGTTCTGAGTAATGAAATACTGTACTGAATACATCATCTGTGCATTAATGAGAGTTAAACAACAGCAGGATAGTAACATTTATTCACATGCAGTATCAGATTAAAGATATCAAATGATGACACATTTAATATCATCACATTAGTTCTGAGTAAAAGAGTCAAGAAGTGGACAGCTTTGTACAACGGATTACAAATATCTGAAATGTGACGACGAGTCCAAATGTGTCTTTGTGTCCCCAGATGATAATAAGTCATGGTGAGGACAGAGCAGGATAACATCAGCCTTCTTTAAGACTCAGTGGAGCTGATTTACTCCAGTCATTGTACCAGTTAGACTGTTAATGTGATGTAGAAAACACTGATCTGTCCACCTGTGTGACTTGTTTTGCTGTCTGAAGTCCTCAGCATGAATCCTTGTGGAGATCTTCCACTGCTGCTGGTTGAGGATATGCTGCTGACTCACTGCTGACATCACTTCCTGTTAACATTATAGCCACACAGTCCATACTCTGGTTTCTGCCGTCCCTGTCACCTATTCTATCATGTCTCCTCTCTAGAAGACTGTGATTCCACAGTCAGACAGCAGCTCGTCATCCTTCAGCTGCATATATGTATTCAGCATCCTCCAAATAACCAGCAGCTCGCCATAGATCACCAGTTCCTGGTCATGCACTACATCACACAGTCACAGGAACACAAACACACACAAAGGAAATCAAATTCAGACAGTCACAAATAACTCACACAGATATCATTTATGATTTAGGCCATTTTTATTTGCCTTTCTTGGACCTGCAGTCAGACTAAATGGTATACATCTAACGGCAAATCTCACTTCTAACACAGAATTTGAGTTAACAACTTAACTTAATGTTAACTGTGATTTATACAGTTGTGATTCTACCCGGGAGTCCGAAGAGAGGCGCTATCTTCTTCTTCAGCTTCAGCACTTTCATGCTCTTAAACTGCTCCTCAGTGACACACAGGTCGATGGTCCTCTGCGCCAACTCACAAACTTTGATTTCCATAACGCTCTCTGCAACCACTCGCTATAAACACGACCCCATTGTACGTCTGCATAGATCTGCTCTTCACCTCTTGAAAATGAGTGAGTTAAAGTGATATGTAAACAGAGCTGAAAAAATTACTTCCACTTTTCAACTTTGAGTCTTAAAGAAACACATACCAGCCTTTATTTAAAAGACAACATAGCTTTTTAAAACACAAATTACCATGATATGATTTTACAGTAAAATAGTCCATCAGATTAATATGACATTGCAGTGTGTTGCTGCAGAATTCAAGGGGCATTATGTAGTTTTGGAGATACAAAATATTGTAGATATTAACTACTTTAATATCTACAATATCAATCATGTAATGATATGAACTCAGAGATATTTATTGTTTCCTTAACTGAATAACCAAGCTGTTCTTAGTGGAAAATAAGGTCAGAGAACACTGTTTGAAGCTAGAGAGGTGGCAGGGTCCGCCACATCAGGTGACATCAATACAGCATTTTATGACACATTAGTTACACTATATTAAGGCTGGGTTGCCATCGAGGCCGGCAGTTTTGTATCAACACATATATTCAGATTTACATTTATTTAATCTGCTACTGCTTTATAATCCCTGCTGCTGATTACTATCACCTACTAAATGCACAAGACATTCACTACAGTCCTTCTTAGTGACAATTTTTTCTGTATTATCATCATATTACATCAATAATTTATCTATATCATGTAAGTCACTAAGTCAAGCAATTAAGGAAAAAAGTAGCACATGAAGTAGCAGCATTGATGTGCCATCGTATTTAAACAAATCCCTGGGTTTTAGCAGAATCATCCCATGTTTAAGTTCACTGTAAACACTTGACATCAACTAATATCTTCTCGTTCACTTCACGTCAGTCGGTCCGCATCGTTTCTGAAATATCTGAACAACTTTTGGATGGACAGAAATTGTTTTCTGTTGCGCAGAGGCAGACGCCTCCTGCCAACCTTAGCCTCTGTTCTGTGCTTATTAGCAAATGTCAACCCGTTAACAGGCTAAACTGAGATGCTAAACATAGTTGGCTTTATAAATTAAAAGGTCCCATATTTACTGTATTTATTGATTTCTTTATATATATTCATACATTTATACATGTCTTTATACTTGTCAGGAAAGAAGTAAACATCTGCTACTTCTTTTCTGATTTATTTATATATATATAAAAAAAGTTTGTCTATTTATGATTCTATATTAAAGGGGCAATATGTAAGAAATGGCCAAGAATGTCAAATTCATACTCCACATATCACCAAATCACAGTGTCATACAGGCATACCTCTCCCTCCTGCCCTCTGATAAACTCTTTATGACAACTGTATCATCTGTGGTTTGTCTGTACCTTCTGCCACAGTCTTCATGTGGAACATATGTTGCTGAGTGTGCGAAAAAAAGAAGGAAACAGAGCTGAAAAATACTTTCATTTCCCTTTTCAGAATTAAAGAAATACAAACCAGTCTTTTACTTAACCTTAAAATGTCTTACAAGCCTACCTTTAGCTTGGCTATGTAAAATCTTACAAAATTTTGTCGTTGTGTCATACCAGTACACATTTTTAAGAGCTGTCTTTATGTTTTCTCCATTTCTGATGCACATTGTATTACTTTTTTTTTATGAAATGTGTTATATAAATGAAACTTCATTGTCTATATTCAATAGGCTTATATGATTATATATATATATATATATATATATATATATGCATGTTATTCTCATGTCTATTACACATTCATCATCAAACCCATTTAAAAAATGTATGAAAAGCACAGGTTTCTATGTTGTTAGGCAGGCTGACAGTCATGCAGGTAATTGTGTAAAACCTTATATCAAACTCCTCACATCAAATTGCCAAATACTTTCCAACCTATGCTTTGCAATTGCATAAAACAGTGAAACTAATTTGATTCCCTCTGCACCGCCATGCAAGATATTAAGTAAGGGATGATGCCCGACAAGGTGACCATAATCAGCCATTAATGGACGCGGAGGCCTTAGAACCATCCGATGCGCAGCGACTTATCACAACAAAACACGGCTTGTAACCGTCTCTGAGACAGTTTAATTCATGTGTTTATTGTGTAAGTTTCTGTTATAACTACATGATCATTTAAGTTCATAAAGTAATTAAAGATGTATAATAACCGTGTCTAAAAGATACTTGAACATCTGTATAAGAATATATTGCACAATGTAACGCGTGCTTAGCTGAGTAGCATTTTGGGAAATGTGATGTCATATGATGAGGTCACTTCAGTGGCATTTTGGGTCAGAACAGCGTGGCTGTGGATGATGAAGCAACTCCAGAGTAAAGTTATTCTACATGTAGTCCAAGAGGCGCACACGGTAATTTTATGTTTAATGCTTACGTGTAATATTGTTAATACACCTTTGTATGGACATTAATGGTGCATTTTAAGTCATTTTATTTTACCTCAGCACGTTTCAGTTATGCTAATATGTTTCCCACTGTTTAATGGACACTGGCTTGTGAGACTTTGACAGTGAGGGAAATCTGTATGTGATTTGTGAAACTTGTATGTCCTTTATTTTTGTTGTAGTTTTCAAGGTGTCTGGGTGTCTGCTGAGACAGAGAGAGGGAGCGAATAATCCTTGAAGACATCTGTATGAATCGTGGCCATTATTTAATTGAACTGGTGTAACTGGTGGTTACACGGCTGATCACACTCGCTTTATCTTTCACAGTTGACAGCAGCACAGGTTCGACGGACGACAGCGAATCAGGTTTGCATGAGTCTAGTCACACATGTAATGGAGCAATATAAAAAAAACATACATTATTCCAAGTGACAACAAAAATCTAATTACTCCTCATTTGAAGATTCATCGATAATCATTATACTTTCATAATTTCCATGGCTCTCTCGTGTCATGTCTTCTCTTTGAAGGACTTGCAGGTGGACGCTGCTTCCTCTCCTCGACTCTCTCCGAACTGTGTGATGTTCTGTATCGGTCTGGTGAGTAGTTACACTTTGTGGGTTCATCTGAGCCACACTGACTCTGTGAGGACATACGAAATGTCTTCACGTCAGAGTGATCCTTGCTTTTACTGACACCACCCTCTCTTTTGTGTGTTATCCGTCCTTCTGCTCCTACCCCTGCATCCACTGCCTCCATTTTTTTCCTCCCAACTTTAGTTTCTGCAGGTTTGACTCCAGCTCTTCTCAACCTACAGTCAGGCAAACTCGTTGTTTTTGTTCCAGTCTTTGCAACAGCATTGGTCTGTGTTTCCCAGACAGGCTTATTGGTCTTACGTATTTTCGTTTGGGGTTCATGGTTAGGCTTTAACGTGCAGTCTACATTTCTCAGTGGTACTGTGGGGGTCCCTCTACTCTCGAGATGCTGCATGTGCTCCTTTGAGTTTGTATCAGGCTGTGTGTTTCGCTCTTGTCTCTTTTGTAGCTTTGCAGAATTTGGGTTTTTGGTTTGTCTGTCTCTGTCTGCTTCAGTGTCTGTTTGTGGCAGTTTCTCCCGGAGCGTGTCGTCATCCCCCTTCTTTAATGGATTGCCATTCAAGTGCGCCAAGGTTTCCCCTCTTCTGCAGCTTTCATCCGTGAGCTGATGACGACAGACAAGAGGTCCTCCTCCCTCAGCCTCGTCATCTGAATGTGTGCGGGGAGCTTCCTTTTCATGATTTTTGCTCACTTTGAAGAGAAAAAAATGTTATTATTACTGATAAGCACAAGCAGCAGTAGTGTACAGACCTGGGCACCAATTCTCAATCAATCCGGGAAGTTAGGCACGTTTTCTACAAACATTTCAAGATTCAAGATAACCCAAGCAACCCGATAAGATAAAGTGCTTCAAGTGCTAAATAGAAACATGCGCTTCATTAAGAGCCTTGGTGAAGTTATGAAATTTTCTTTTTTGGCATATCCAGGTTGTGGCTGGATTGATTTTAGGAAGTCTGGACAGCAAACAACATGCATCACAGTCCAGATGCTGCGGGCGCTCATTTGAGATGTCAAAGTGTCTTTTGTGCAACATACAATACACTGTTGAAGTCTAGTCCAGAGTGACGTTATGACATGCTGTTAATAGCAAAGCGGTATGAAGACAACACAGAGAACAACAGTCCGTGGACAATAACGCTGATATAAACTGTCTGCTCTGTGACACTGACAGCACGATTGTTCAGAGACCCTTGCAGGTAGGTTGGTGATCCACGGACACAAAATCTGAATTGATCACTTGCAAATATCAGTGCGGTCACTCCGTCTTTCAGACATGATTTGAGAGAGAGATCTACTTTTCCTGCAGTCTGAAGAGCCCTATGGATACAATATTGTGAGTGATGAAATGAAAACATCTCTCTCTAAGCTTAGCCCAAGTGCTTCTGTTGCCTAAACCTAACCACAGACTGGAAACGAACCTTGGATTCTGGTGGGACAGCCCTGGACTTTGTAACGCCCACCATCCATGCTTCATAAATTCTGTGTTTCTTTCAGTCAATGAAATGTGGTGCAGGTACATAAGATAGCATAGTGTCCATGTTCATTAACTTTCCTATAGATTACCTTTCATGACAACTTCACAAACTGCTGCGATGCTTTGTCGTACAAGATGAAACTCACTGAGTGGGTAGAAAGTACTTGTCCATCAACACTCTTTTTGTCTAACCAAGAAAGAAAGAAATAGTGTACATTTGTGAACGTACCCTTCCTGTACATGAGGAGGTAAGCTGTACAAGACATCAAAATCTTGTCTCCAGCACCAAATATCGTTTTTCTGACCTGTAGAATTGAAAATGACACCACAGTAAATGTTCAAATTCATGTTGTCGAGCATTCTACTGTGTGAGAAATTTGTGGAATTGGGCAGCATGTAGAAAACTGAGCCTCCTCACCCTCTCCACGACGTCGTCATTGAAGTGGTACCATGCCTCGGTCTCAAACGATTTGATTTGTGCGGTATAGTGACCTCCTGTCAGATCACCAAAGTGGTTGACTAAAGCGTAGAGGTCATATGTGCAGTTCTGAGGGGAGGGAAACGGAACAAAGTCACACACATTTATGAAAAAATATTCAATTGAAACAAATCAGCTGCTGAGGGAAAAATTGAAAAAGAGCATACCTCCATGTGTAAAGTTTGGGGGATGTCCACTTTGCAGGAAAGCTTGACGTAACGCCTGCGACTGTAGTCAAAGCTGAATCTCTTCAGCAGGAGGGTCAAAACGTCTGGATGGTGTGTTATCTCACATCCCTACAGAACACAGACAGACAACGACAGTCGTAGTCAGAGTCCTACATCAGAGCTTGGCAGACAGGTTTGACTCAAAATATGAGTGAATGAATTTGGGTATAAAAAGTATGTAACCATAATCATACAAAAGCATAAGAAAAGGAGCAATAACACGTAAAGGATAAGTTCACCCAAAAATGAATACTCTACTCATTATCATTATCTACTATCTACTTTTTGCTTCACAGCAAAAAAAGTGTTGCAGCGTTCACCTAACCAACTGAGGTAGAAGAGGACTTGTTTTAAAATGTTTAAAAAAAACCCACTACAATTCAAAAACTATAATACAAGTCCTCATAGACCCCGAGATTGGAAAATTGATATTTTAAGAAGGCATTATTTACAGCTTTGTTAAAGCAGAAATCTTCGCTGTAGCTGCGAAGCTAAAAGCGCTAGCAAGCAACCCGCCTGACATGGGTGCAGAAGCTCAACTGCCTGCCGAGGCTGTAAACGTCTTTTCAAATGTGGGATCTTGGGGCTTCGTGAGATTTGGATTACGTTGGACGAGCCGTTTTAATGTTTTAAAACAAGATCCCGCCTACTTCAGCTGTTGAGCTCCAGGAAAGGTTAGAGGTAGATTAGTAGATAATGACTGAATTTTCATTTTTGGGTGAACTTGTCCTTTTAATGGATTTTTCCATTTAGTGGCCTGTGGCAACCAGTGTTGAGGTGATTAACTCCTCCTATTATGATTAAGAAAGCAGGAGCAAAAAGAACCAGAAATAATTTCGGAGACCATTTTTAACCGTTAATCTGATGCCAATATTTCCTTTCAAGATTTGTGTTTGACAGATAAATTGAGATTTACACAAGACGATGATGAACTAACCTATGAAGGAATCGCCTGAACGTAAGGTAAAAAAGGTCAGGGTAATATAAATAGAGTTTGTTAATCTTGGAGATGATTTTGGGGGTGAGATTTCTCCCCATTGCTGCAGTGAAATGTAAACAAATGTGTTCATGTGTTAGATTAAGACATTAGGGAGAAGATGCTAACACAATGATGAACTAACCTATGAACCTTGTGATTTACATAAGCCTTCTAAATGCACGGTTATCTACTGTAGACGTGTGTGAAATCATGTGAAAGTTTTGACGCAAACTAAAAAAGTGAAAACTCACAAACTCTGCGTCCTGCTTTCTGCTGCAGTGGTTGCAGTACATCTTGTTGTCCCCACAGACTTTCTCACCCTTGAAGAGAGCCGTCAGTCCTCGCTCCTGTTAACACCGAATACATTTTCATCCTGAATGCGCTTTTCTAATGTATATTTTAAGACTCTTATTCTTATCAAGGGAAAGCAGAGTACCACACTGTAGGTCCGGCGACGAGAATCCTCCACCGCGAGTGGCAGAATCCAAAAATGGCCCCTGGAATCGTTCCTCTCCTTACACCTGAGGCAGGTGGCCTTGTGGTTCAGCTCTCCCTTGAACATCTGGACAGAAAGGTACAGTCGTGAGTGAGCGAGCTAGCAAGTGAGTGAGTGAGTGAGCGAGTAAGTGAGTGAGTCTCTACCATGGCTGCCTCCGGACTGGTCCGACACAGGATCTTCTCAAAATACTCCGCAGCATCACGTTGCTCAAACACTGAAAGTAGGAGTGAGCGCACACAAAAAAAAGGCTTTTCACTGTATGATCATTTCATTGGTAACATATATAACTATGCCAGGCTCAAGGGGTGTCTGCAGGATTCAGCAGGGGGGTGTCTCAAACCCAAACTCACCATTCGTGATCCCCAGCTGCTTTGTGACCTTGTGTGTTTTGGCAACGCATTTCTGCATTTCAGAAAACAGCCGTCCCAGATGTAGGTCGATGGTTGATGAATCCTCGTCGCAGCATCTGCAGCACAGATGGAAGCATATGTGACTTTATTAAACGTGGAACCAGTAAATAACAGATCTCATGTCCTGTTCTTCAGTTATTTTTGACAGATGTATTAATAGAACTAGACACGAGAGGAAAACAAAATTAATGGTCCACTAATTGTAGAATATAGTCATGAGCAATAAGGCATTAGTGAGTGTTTTATAAAGCGTCAATATGCTATGCATATGTATGCTAACAAGCATTTCATGGCTTTTTTTTTCGATAGGACAGCGTAAGATGTGTAAGGGAAAGAGGGTGAGAGAGGGAAGGATGACACGTAGCAAAGGTTTGATTTGTATTAGGATGAAACAAAGTAATAAGATGAAGATAAAAATGTTTTAAATGAGGTTACAAACTTTTTCACAGCCTCCCGGAAGTCTTCAGTCATGAAAAGCACCTGAAGCACGCTGTTCAGATAGCATGTAAGACCTGGACTCTTCAGCCCATGGTAATCTGAAGACACAACAGTGACATGATACAATCATCTCAAAGCTCAGAGATGTGCAAAAAAAAAAAACACGCTAAAGTCTTTCCATTTCATGCCACCTACCTGAGATGGTGAAATTGTCTAGTTTCTCCCTGAACCTTTCCACGAGGTCATGATTCATGCTGATGTCTGCCGTGTGAGATTGCGGACATTGTTCTGTTTAAGCGGTCCAAATGTGTGGGTTCAGCCTGTTGGAGCACATTAGATAAAGGAGATGTTAAGCGACAACAGGCAATATCACAAGTTATGGACAAAGAAAATGTTTTAAAATACACAGAAGAACAACTTTTAAGGCCACAATTGGCTGTTTTTCAATTAAGGCCTTGTTTCACACTCACTGTTTTTAAACTAGACAGCAATGAAGGTATTTACAACAAGAGAACAACAGTGGCTTTCATAAATGTGAATATATTTCTGGTTTCATTAACCCTCTATGATCGTAAACTGAATATTTTTTGGACAAGACAAGACATTTGAAGACGCCATCCTGCGCTCTGCTAAACACTATAATGGACATTCTTCACCATTTTCTGACATTTTCTGGACGAGACGGCTGATCGATTTATCAAGAAAATAATCAACAGATTAATCAAAGACCTAAAAAAAAAAAAGTTAGATGCAGCCCTAAACATATAATGCCTGAATATTGATATGTTACATTCAAGGTCACGGTAGAATAAATAGATTAAAATATATATTTTTTTAAATTGCCCCATATTCCTTATATAATGACATAATGCTTTCACATTGATCCAATAATACAACACTCTGCCAGGGGCCATTCTCTTGCCTTTTTATACTTAAAGTACCCTTTGCTGATAATACTTTTGTGTAGTTACTTGTGTTTTGATTAGTTTCCTCCCTCTCTGCGTGCTGAGGAACACTTCTGTAAAACTATAAATAGCCTAAGGAAAGATGGGTGTAGATCTTCTAAGCTACTTAAAATTAGAAAATGCAGTGTTTTATACAGTGGCACTGCTACTTTCACTTGAGTCAAATATCTAAATACCTCTTCCTCCTGCGTTTGACTCCATAATATGGACAACATACGAAAACCACAGTATGAACGCAATCTGAATCATTTTCAGCGCACACAAAAACAACACAATGAGTAGAACTGAGCACGAGAAGTGGGCCATGAACGCAGCTGGTGTGTTCGGGTGTTATGGAGACCCGCGCAGCCTCTCGAGCCTCCATACCACGCGACATGTTTTTTTTTTTTTTTTAAAGGACGGAAGTAAGCTACTATCTAGTGAGATAAAGCAACTGTAAAGCGATACATACACGCAGACTAACAGTCACAAGATGCCATCACACAACACGCTGACTTTTTATTTGGTTATGTAAAATGGGAGGGTAAAAACACGACGAGACTCACCGTGCAGCCTATCTGCGTCTGACTCATGAGAACTGCTTTCGCTTTCGATACCGCGAAGGACTTGCAGCTGACGGGTTCAGGGGGGACTTCACACTAACAGCTCAGTATTGAGTACGAGCATCAAAATCCTCCAGAGTTGTGTAGTTTCAGGTCTGGCTGTCGCACTTCCGGGTGAGCACCAGAATAAATCCGAAAAAGCAAGGAGAGAGAAACTGTCCAAGTAAGGTAAGACATCACTTCCTCTTACAAATCCACTCCTATTATGCCTCGAATTAAAAACTGAGGATGTTTTTTTTCTTCATATTATTCACCAGAAGACATATTTGTTCCTGAATAGAAATTAACAATCAGTTTGTGAAGTGATAGATGAGAATATACAGATTTAAACGCAGCATTGCTTTAAATATTCGGTGGTTTATTCTGATATATGTATGCTTGAAGATTGACTAATCCTCTGTTAAGAATCACACTGTCTTCATTAGTGTTGTTTTTTTAACTCTCCAGATAGGCCAGGGTGTGAAAAATCCACATGCTTTTTTGGCCTTTCAGTAACATTCACGAAAAGAAAAGTAAATATCATGATAGGTTTATAAGGTGTTTTCCAAATCTGGGAACTCCCCTAGAGACAGTTCAGTAAGCAGGAACATATCTTGATAGTGACGAAGTCAAGATCAGAGGCTGAACTATTAATAACTCTCTCTCTCTCTCTCTCTCTCTCTCTCCCTCTCTCTCTCACACACACACGCACACAGAGAGAGAGAGAGAGAGAGAGAGAGAGAGAGGCATGATACACATATTTTCTGATTCAGTGTGGTTCAAACTACTCGATGAAACCATACCACTCTATAAAGCTCGCCGCGTAAGTCCAGAAATGACAAATAACATTGTGCTACATTTTACCAACAGAACCCGGTTTACAATTATCACATTTTTTAACTTTTCTTCTGCATTGAGGAAATCCAGTGGCAGTTGTCTCCACACTCATGAGTATATTGCGTACAGGAACTTCTAATGTGTAATTCGGCCTACTTTCAATGGTCCCAAAGTCCCAAAACATAACCAAAGATAAGATTATAAAATGGGGTTTTATAATGTTGTAGCCAGCAGCTAGCTAACAACTGACTCCATGGCAACATTATACTTCCTGTTGACATCCCTAAAAGCCCACAAATTATGAGAAATGTCTCCAAAACTAAGCATAATTACTCCCATAAATTGAAGTAAGTCAAAGAACAATAATAAGAGTAAACCCATTAATAGGCCTATCATTTGTACTTTTGTAGAGTACTTTGTACTTTACTTTAGTTTTTTGATTTTCTCCATCTTTCTGCTTTAACTCAACTACATTTCAGAGGTAACTTTCGCACTTTTTACTCTGCTACATTTTGTAACAAAATCTAAACTTATGCATCAGTAACTATACTCTAATAATGTATATTATCCTGAAATGGGAAATTTTGCAGAAAAAGTACTTTTAATTTGGATACTTGTGTATATTTTGACGCAAAAACTATACATTTACGTAATGGTGCAATATATAAGAAGTTGAGTTGACTACATTTGAAAATTAAGCACAATGTAAAGAAAAATAAATGTTTTGATAAGATGCATGCTAACCAGCTAGCCAGCCCAAAGCTCCTGTGCTAGCGGTGTAAACACAACACTCCCAAAATACTCCAAGCCTCCAGTCCGGATCATTAGCTGCATGGCTAACTGAGCTAACTAGCTAATTGCAATGACAGTTAGCAGCAGTTGGTAGTTACTCTATGATATGCCAGCCCCTGCTGGTTTGGAGTTCAACAGGTGGCCAAGTCTCACATATTACACATTTGAGTAACATTTTGAATGCAAGAGTTGCACTTGTAACTGGGCATTTTTCTACACTGTGGTATTGTTACTTTTTTAAAGTAGAGTATCTGAATCACTTCTGAAAACATCTGTCACAAATCATAGTGATATTCATTATACTATGTCTGTAAACTTTGTCAGTGTCACTATTTAAATCAAATTTTTCAGCGATCATAGTGTCAGACTTTCTTCCACTGCAGGACTCTCAAAATGAGCATTCGGGGGCAGGAGCAGGTGGGTAAGAAATACGACCCACTTGATACCACCCTGAAGTTTGTCAACAGGAAGGACGACCTGGATCCACTGTGTAAGACAGATTTCCTGTCACGCTGAACAAACCCTCACTTCCCCTTTAAGGCATCATTGTCTGGTTCATTTGCTCTTCATGAACTGCATATTCATTGTACATGGATGTTACCCAATTGTGTTGCGATGATTCATCACATACTGGAACTAATATACTTGTTGTTTTGTGCCTCAGTTTCAGAGGAGGACGATGACAGTCTCAGAGCAGAGATGTCCTGTGGCCACGCCGTCACTCCTGATTCTCTGACACAGTGGTGTCGCAGCCAGCTGGATGAGGTAGCTCATGTCTTAAAAAAACATTTCTGGAAGAGACAGTTGGAGGCATCCATTGGTGTAAAAGCACACTTGGTTTATGATTTAACTAACAAATCTTGGCCCTGAGCACAGAAACTTCCTGGCAGATCTTGGGCTCAGACTATCATCCTACACCAGTGAACTTCTGTGCTTACTCTGCCACCTACTGGTCAAAGCAAGTTCTGTCACTCTGAAACAAGAACAGCACAGCAGTATGGTATTAGCAGCCTTACTACTGTAAACAAAATGGGATATTATTTGACAAAAACAGTACAAGTGCCAAACTTGCAAAACTGAAAATATTTATAGAAGCTCATAATGTGCAGAAATCAGCTAAAGATTCATAAAAGAAAGTGGATGAAAATTAAAATATACAACCACTGATGGAATGTAACTAAGTACAATTCTTAAGTACAATTTTGAGGTTCTTTTACTTAATTTTTTCCGTTTTTTTGTGTACTTTATACTTCCCCTCCACATAATTTTGAGGGGTAAATATTGTCTTTTTTCTCTATTACATTTATTTGACAACTGTAGTTAGTATATACTGTGCAGGTTTCATGCTGTATCAGAGCCAAAGAAGCACATTTTTTAATCATATAGTTTTTTATAGACAATCCAATTGTCCAATTTCCAATATTCAGAACATTTTTACTTATTCTCTGACTCTCCATAGACCTTTCCCTGGTTTCTGTAATCCTAAGAGTTTTTTGGTTTGTTTTTTTCAGGGTCATTACAAATTCAGATGCCCTGCAGTGTTGGAGGGAACCAAACTGTGCAACAAACTGTGGTCGTACCAAGAAGTGCGGCGACTGGCGGATCTGTCTGTGGAGGAAATGCAGCACTTTGAAGAGACCATGGCCAGCCTGGCTGCTGCAGAGTACTGTGAATTTCAGCCAGTAAGTGTTGTATGTGTGGTTTTGATCTAAAGCAGAATCAAGTGAACCGATTTAAGATGTTCTTCTTTCCGATATCTCCCTGCGCTGTTTCCCACATAAGTGCCCTCAGTGCAGAACGAGTGTGGAGAGGAAGGACTTCTCCAACCTGTGTGTAAAGTGCACCATATGTACAGCTGACCAGAACAAGACCTACCAGTTCTGCTGGCAGTGTCAGAAACAGTGGAAAGGTCCAGGCCCTCAATCCGACCGCTGTGACAACGAAGGCTGCATCAACAGAGACCTGCAGCTTCTGCAGACATGTAAGACCATCAGCCTGCCCGACGTGGAGGGGGTCACCGACTGCCCCTCCGTCCGAGCCTGTCCTACGTGCGGCATGAAGGTGGAACATAGTCGACAACACTGCAAAAATATCAACTGCCCTCGCTGCCACGTGGAGTTCTGTTTTGTCTGCCTGAAATTAAAACGTGAATGTAGTAAGACCAGCTCCCCATACAAAATCTGTCCCAGTGGGGTGGCTCCTAGACAGACGACTGTCCCTGTGTGGCAGAGAAAATGAAACGCTCTGGTGTGTCTTTAAACGATGCACATTCAACAATAGCTTTGTAAAGGTACTGAAGGAACAGTTCACCCAAACATGAAGATTCAGTCAATATATCTACTCACCCACATGCTGATGGAAAGTCGGGTGAACAGTGTAGAAAAATAAACCCAAAGAATTGCTCCACAGAGCTTGGCCAGCGTAAACCAAGTCCCCAGAAGCCCAGAGATCCCAAATCAATTTGAGCTTGTTCAGAAAATTAATTCATTTTCATTTGGGGGGAAAATGAATATAACATGACCCCCGAGGCTGTTAAAAAACTACTGATATCATCAAAATGTGAGAAGCCTGAGTCTGCTTCCAAAATTGATCATGACTAGGAGGACCCTGGGGAAGTTCTAAGGATTTTTTTTTTCACTGGGTTTCAAATACGTTATTTATTAAGTGAAATGTCTTGCGGGAAGTTAATTTAGATTAAGTATCTAGTTAGAAACCTTGTCATTACTCAATAAAATCACAGCTTGATGATTTATATAGAGGGAAAAACTGTCATCAGGTTCAAAAAATTATTAATAAAACATCTTCTTATCATAGTTAAAAGACAAACAATCTTCCACAACTTTTGAGCAAGCTGCTGCAGGTGTCTGTACACCTGATTGGAAATGTATATTTCTCACTATGTGCTCTCAGGTTTTTGATGTGATTCACTGAATTAAATTATGTAATGCCATGAAAATGTATTGATCCTCTCATTTTAAATGAAACACTGAAAATCAAACAACTGAATACGTACTTTATTGTGTCACATGATTGTCAATTTCATCTGGTTTGGTAAATGGAAGACAATGGGATTCATCAAATGAATAAATATGACTCAACAAAATTGTACCATCCCACTTTTAGAAACATAATTTTTGCCTTTATTGTCTTCTTGATTATATGCTGAGGAGTGCATTTATGAACACATACAGATTACATATTCAACTGATTGTCCTGTTCACCAACACCGTCAGCAGATGGGGCTTCAGGTTGCCGGTGAAATACATAATCTCATAGAGGCAGTTGAGGTGTCCTACTTTAAAAATTCTGTTAAATCCTGTTTGTAATAATTATGAAAATATGTCTTCTAGTCTGAACACATAGACATGATACACACATCTGACTTTATGAAAAATTCATTGTGGATAAAAATCCATAAATCTGCCAAGAAATCACAGAAAAAAGACTCCTTATAATAATAACAAACTCCATTAACATAGTGCCAGTCAAAACAGAGTAACAACATGAAATCAAAAAAGTAGATTTTAAAAAGTTATTTTAAAGACAAGGCTGAGATGCAGCCCTGAAGGTCACACACATCACCTTTGTGTAATCTGTTAAACAACATTGAGCGACGTCTCTCATGGCTTGTATGTAATCAATATTGTTTTTTAAAAAAAAAATTTTATTAAGTGATGCAACACAAGACAAGTGAGAGAAATGACAGGAACGACAATTAGACAAACATATTGTGTTGTATGTTGAGGGTGTTGTAAAGGCACCTTCATTCCTACTATCTCTTTTGACCTCCCCAGACTCAATGGGAGGGGGCTTCTATTGTTTCTCTTTTTTCATCTTTTCCCCCTTTTCTTTTCTCTTGTTTTCTTTGTTTTTCTTTGTTTTCTTCTCATCTTCAATATTTACAGTGTCAGTCTCTACATTTTCTGCACCACCCTCCTCTCCTTAAGCCTTGAAGTCTCTCTTCCTTCTTATCTTAACTCGTCTGTCCCTCATCTTCTGCAGGACAAATATCTTCACTGACAGACTTGCTGCGTAAACATGAAGGCAAGAGAACTGACAAACAGTTCTTATGACTTCTTTGTGCCTTCCTCTCCATCTTTGTCTCACCCAGATGGTGTTCACAGCAATTTTTTGACTCAGTGTCCTTCAACCCTTCAGACATGTCATTCAAGTTTTCTTCTGCATTATCCCCCTTTCCTGCAGTCTGATGGTTTAATACTTCATTGTGATTTCTAATCTGTACCTTATCCTCTTCATTCTTTTTCATCTCACTGGACATCTTCAACTCTGTAGCTTTAAATTGAAGAGAAAAAAAATATTTTGCAATTATATGTTAATATGACACCTAAATGAATCCTTTATGTATTTTTGTAGTCCTACCTCTGTATGTGAGGAGATAGACAGTCCTGGAGCTGATGAACAGTCATTTTGAAGTTATTATTTGCATAGAACAACAATATGGGGATAACATGTGGTGAACACTTACAGATAAATAAACCCCAAATTATTATTGGTAAATTCAAAAAAATATTTTTTTAAAGATACCTGAAAGTCCTGTCCTCTGCAAACAGCTGTTGTTTAATCTGCTCCGTTTAACAAAAGCAAATCAGTGTCAGTAGGTTTCTTTTTTCATGTTGATCTTTCTGTTGGTGTGTTTTAAATGTGTCTTAATGGAACAGATTAAGTTAAATCTTCCTCACCTTGCTGACATGAGAATCATCACACTCATACCAGGTGTTGTCCTCAGACAGGACGGTGGCTGTGTAATGTCCACCTGTTAGATTGCCCATGTGATTCACCATCCCATACAGTTTGTATGTCTTGTTCTACAATGAAGAACACAGTCAGGAACATGAAATGAGTTTAAAAGCAATTAAGACCATTCAAAAGAAAGTCACAGATAAGAATATCTTTCCCTTGCCTCCAACTGTAATTCACATGGCACTTCCACAGAGCAGTCTGATTTGAAATGTGACCTGGTGTTGTAGTCAAAGTCAAATCTCTTGGGGAGAAGAATCAAGATCTGAGGAGCTTTCACCATCTCACATCTCTGAATAACACGAGAAACATCATCACACACTATATCCTTTTGATTCCATTATAAAAAATATACCTACAGTTCGTGTTTTCATTATGAGGCTAAAACTCACACTTGTTGCTTCTGTTTTCTGTTTACAGTCGTTGCAGTACACCATATTGTCACTAGAGTATGTTTTTGTTTGGAAAGCCCTCTTAAAGCTGCTCTCCTGTGGAAACACAAATGTTGTAATAAATGGCATATTAGCTTAGCATGCTCACATCATATATAAACACTAAACTACAACTGTGAACTCTGTCTGCTCACCACACTGTAGTTTGTATCAGGCATGTCTTTCAGTGACAGCTGAAGAATCCAGAATGGTCTTTTCTTATTGATGATGTGATCTTCAGGGCATTTTTTTGTGTTTTTCAGCTGTCCTCGGAAAACCTTGAGAATTCATTTTTCAAATTACAACACAGCATTCTGATTTGCTCTCCTGTAAATAACATTGTAGATTTAAAGCGAAACTCTCGCCAAAAAGCAACCGAGGCTTTATTTGCCTGCCATGATGGCAACGCGCAGGAGGTGCAGCAGCTAACGTGAGTAGTTCAAAAACCATCTTTTTCATAAACTCTGTGTACACAAACAATGTTCTCAATGCTCTTGTTCATGAGTAGAGACCCTGGTGATGCTACGAGCAAAGTTTCATGTTGTGTCGAGCCTTCTTAGTGTTCTAAAAATAGCGATTTTGATGCTAGCATGTCTTGCCCCATGCCCTCCCGTTCAAAATTAACGTGCCCAAAACCGAAACTACGGTAAATCTTAAAAGTTCCACCTTTCGCCGTAATTATGCTTTCACACGAAGGTTTGACTCATATTCAATCCCAAATAAAGCCTTGGTTGCTTTTTGGAGAGAGTTTCGCTTTAATAAGTGCTTACCTCAGAGGCCTCTGGACTGATATGCTGTAAAATCTTCTGAAGGCATTCAGCTGCATCATGTTCTTCATAAACTACAGAAGGAAACATTAAACTGAATCTGATATATATTTATTTTGTTCTCAGCACCTTATGACTGTTCAACTTACCGTTTTGAATCTTCAAACTCTTTGTGATGTTTTCTGTTCCACATGTTTTTCTCTCCACGTCAGTAAAGATTTTTCTCAGCTCTTGATATGTTTGTGGATCCAACCTTTAGGAAGACAGCAGCTTCTCAGTAACAGTGACTGTTCACTGCTTTGATGTGCAACAGAGTTTTGCACATTTGCAACACCCTTACACATTCAAATTAACCATCTTATTATACAGTGTTTGTTGTTTACATTTACATAAAGTTTTATTTACATTTAAATTGATATCCTTGTGTCACACCGAGGTGAGGGGTGTCCTGTTCTGGGTTTTTTTTGTCTCGTGAACTTCCAGTCTTATTTTGAAAAGTAACTCTCCTCTTGTTTCAGGTCACTTGCCTTTCCTCATGTGCCACCAGTCTGACGTCTCTCCTAATCCCTAATTGTTTCCACCTTTGTCCCTTCACCTCTTGTGTCTTATAGTCTGAGTCTCCCTTTGTTCTGTGCCGGAGTGTTGTATTCGTCAGGCACCCCAGCTCTTGTTCACAGCCTTGTTCATGCAAAGAATCAAAGTTTGTATTTCTTTTTCTTGATCCTCTTAAGTGAGTGACCTTTTGTTCGTAATTTTTCTCAGTGTATTTCAAGTTTAGTTCATGGCCTTTTGTTTGCCTCTGGTGGAGTGCCTCTTTTGTTTTGTACATTTTCATAGTCAGTCGAGAGAGTAGTTTATGTTTATAGCCTTTTCTTCTTCCTCTGTTGGAGTGATTTTTTTTTTTATTTTTTTTAATAAGTTTTCATAGTCGAGTGCGCTAGAGTAATTTAGTTCTTAGACCTTTTCTTAACCTATTCAGGAGTGAATTTCTGTTTCCTTATCTTTTTGATTTGAGGTCGTTTTGCCTCATTTTGTTGTAATGTTGTTTCTTGTTTGCTCATCCTGCAGATTAGATATTGTGATTTATAGCTTATTTGTTTGTCAGCTTGGTTAAGAGTTCAAGTGAAGAAAACAAATTTCACAATAAAATTCTGCTCTAATTGTCCTAATTCTGCTCCTTAGTCCTCCTTGCAAGCCTAGGTTTGACACCTTGTACTTGTACAGATAAAAGCAGCAGTTTCAAACCTGTCGTGGATCTCAGTCGTCATGAAGAGAACCTGCAGGACACTGTTGAGGTAACATGTGGCTCCCTGATTGTCCAGGCCATGATGACGTCTCTGTGGTGGAGTCACTTAAGACAGGACAGAAAAACACAGTGTCATTACACCATTAATAATGTAGTGTTGTTTGTAAACTTGATTTGGCTCATCAGTGTTTTTTTTTCCATACTGTATCTCATTACAGTATATAAAATGAATCACACACAGAGTTAGGGAAAGTGGTATGTTGCCATAGACACACACTGATTCTCTCAAATGTTGCAAACAGTTGGACACATGTTCTTCTTTTTACCTCTTTGTTGCTCCTTCTCTTTCTTTGTCTCTTCATCCAGATGTTGTTCACAGGAGTCTTTTGGCTGTTCTCCAACATTAACAGAAGCATCTTCTACTCTAGTTTCATTTAACTCCTCAGACTCGCTGTTTTTTCGTGTGTTGCTGTCTTCATTTTCCTGTGCCTCTTCATTTTCACTGCTTTTTACTTCACGTCCTGGTGTGTGATTATTAATTGATGTGTCAGTCTCCACTTTTTCTGCATCACCCTCCTCTCCTCCAGCCTGAGGTCTCTCTTCCTTCCTATCTTCTCTCATCTGTCCCTCATCCTCTGCACCATGCCCCATCTGTGTAGTTTCTTCAAGATCAGTATCTTCACCCTGTTCTTCTTTAAACCCAGTCAGGTCCTCTGAAGTGGTCTCAACAGGCTTCTGACACTCTGTGGTGTTGGAGGGGAAGAAAAATATGAAAAAGTCAAACATGTCAACATACATCCATGTAATGTAACCTGGAAAAGGATACTTTTATAATGTTTGTATTCTGTACGTAGCTCATTGGTGCAGTTTTGTATAATTTATTTAAATGTGTCAAATCACAGGGAGTCAATACAAGTGATTGTTTTTGTATGCTGCCATAGACACACACTGATTCTCTTGATAGAAATGATAGACAGTAGGACACACGTTCTTCTTTTTACCTCTTTGTTCCTCCTTCTCTTTCTTTGTCTTGTCATCCTGTTCTCCAACTGTTAAAGAAGCATCTAGTTCTGCAGTTCTGAATCTGCAATCATTTTATTATATAAATGTTCCTGTTAGTACTTGATATGTGTTTTACATTTTAGTTATCAGCTTATATTTGCTACAGATGAAAACAGCAGTTTCTAACCTTTCATGTGTCTCTGTAGCTTTCAGGACACTGTTGAGGGAATGTGAGGCCCCCTGATTGTTTGGGTCATCATGAGGTCTCTGTGTCTGAGTCACTTAAAAGACAGAAAAACACAGTGTCATTACACCATCACCAGCCATTTATAATGAACCACATAATTCAATATGTAGCCTATCATTGGCAAAACACTTTCATATTCCATAGCATATTAACAGTATATAACTCATCCTTTTCATCTGAGAACAAAATAATCCTCCATGCATTGTGTCCTCTGTGCAGCAGATGCAGATGATGTTAAACAAATATGAATAATTGTCATTGATGAACAACATTTCTGAGCAAAAATCTAATTGAATCAAACTTTGTTTTTAATAATTCAACCTCTTTGGACACTAAAAGCTAGAGTGCTCATTAGTTTTTATTTAATTTTTACTCAGAGGTTTAAGGGAAGTTTGTTTTTCTTTCCTGTGATTCAATTCTTCCAACTTGTCTTTCTGGCTGCTGCCTCCATTCATGCACAGATTTTATCTACATTACATATCATTTCATCCTGTGTTCCACAGAAATGTTTCACCTTTATGTAATGAATAGTCTCTCTGATGACCTTTTGCTTCTCACATTTTTATCTATTTATTTTTATCATGTTTAAATCATCACTTCTCCATTTGTGAAAAATTCAATAAGCTCAGTCTCATGTCACCTAAGTCTTGAACTTATTTCACTATGTGAATCCCCCCTCAACCCCTGAGGATTTTATATTTGTTTCACTTTCGTCACATCTTTCCTCACCAACATCACTGTATCCCACCAGACTCTTCTCCTCATCATCAGCATCCATTTCTACATCTTTTCTTGTGTCTTCCACCTCAGCTTTCCTCTGTTCCTCCACTTTACTGGTTTCATCCTGTCGTTCAGCTGCATCATCTGTCTGACTTGGTGAAGTGGTCACATGGGGCTTCTTAGGCGCTGTGGGTTTGAGGGAATGGTAATTTATTCAGTCATTCATTCAGAAAAAACAGTCTGATAAAATTACAATGAGAGTTTACATTTTCAAAACAGAGAAGTAAGCATTATTTTTGGTTGAATTAAACAATGACAGTGAACGCTATGATGACAAAGAATTGTTTGTGATAAATGTTACATTTTCAAATTTGAAAGACATTCCCCCTTTTGAGCAAAACAACATTTTAAACAAAAGTATATCAAATTACAGTTTATGCTGTAATGCTGGATAGTTTTTGTGTACATATGTGTATATATATGTGTGTGTATATATATATGTGTATATACACACTCACTGTGTGTGCGTGCGTGTGTGTGTGTGTGTGTGTGTGTGTGTGTGTAAAAGGAGAGGGAAAAGAAAAAGACAAAGGTAGTGGTTATTGTATGCTGTAAATCTCTTAATGTAAATTTCAAACAGTAGGACACGTGTTCTTCTTTTTACCTCTTTGTTCCTCCTTCTCTGTCTTTGTCTCTTCATCCAGACGTCGTTTAGAGGATTTTTTCAAGTTTCCTTCTTTGTTATCCTCCTCTCCTGCAGTCAGATGGTTTAATACCTCATTGTCACTTCTAAACTGTACCTCATCCTCTTCATTCTGTCTCGTCTCACAGGACACCTTCAATTCTGTAGTTTTAAATTGAAGAGAAAAAAAAACATATTTAGCAATCATATGTTGATATGACACCTAAATTAATCCTTTATGTATTTTTGTAGTCTTACCTCTGTACGTGAGGAGATAGACCATCGTGGAGCTGATGAACAATGATTTTGAAGTTATTATTTTTATAGGAAAACAATATGGTGACTAGGGGTGTTGAAAAAAAATCGATTATTGATTAATCGCGATTATAATATTTCCAAAGATCTATTTAAAAAAAAAAAATTTTTGTCCTCCTCTTACTGGCTTTCGCTACATGGTCTACACTCTGCAGCCAAGACATGTTATTCCATCCCAGAGCTTTTTCACGCTAAAATCGATTCCAAATCTTTTCAAGGAGACAAAGCTTTCTGTGCAAGAGTCCCTCAACTCTGCTCACAGGCAGAGCCAGATTAATGCAAAGGCAAACTAGGCACGTTCCTAGGGCCTGATTGGCAGGGGGGGGGGGGGGGCCAGACAGAGGGACCAAAAAAAAAAAAAGAAAATAGTAATAATATTTTTTTATATGTATACAAATATCCTATTTACAATTTACTTCAGTGTTAATATATCAATATTTATTAATTAACTAAAAATAGTGACGTTGTTTATCTTAACGTAACGGCACGTCACGTCACATTAACGCCAGTCAGTTAAGTCCAGTGCGGAGGTCAGCCGGGCAGCCAGGTCGTTTTTTGAGTAGGCTAACATTTAAGATGCTTTCAGGTGCAGCAAAACGTAAAAAGAAAAAAAATGAAGAGGAACAAAAGAAGAGACAGCGGGGGGCTATACAGAAGTTTCTGTCGGGCAGCCGCCCGACAGCTGTAAACCTGCTAGTGTTAGCAGAGCCAGAGGCCGAGCCAGGTCCGGAGACGCGGCCCGAAGACGCAGCCGAAGACGCTTTGGGGCCGTCAACATCAGTGCCATCACAGGAGAATGACAAAATGATGGAAGAACAGCAGCCGGCCAGAAAAGGTGAGCCCAATGTAGTTTTGACGGAGCCTCTAGACCCAGAAAGGGTAACGTTATTGACAAGCTATCCATCTGATCCTGCAAAGTGGGACCAAATTGACGACAGGATGCGTGAGTACTTTGCACTAAACCATCCCTGTCAAAATATTGGAGATTTCTCTGCATCACAGAGAAAATATGGAGACGTTAACCGAAGCTTAACTAAGGAACATTACTTTAGAAAAAAGCTAAATGGAGAAACCCTGTCAAGAAAATGGTTAGTGTACTCACCGTCTACTGGCACTGTATTCTGTTACTGCTGCAAGTTGTTCAGTATAAGAGACAATCAATTTGTCACTGGATTTAATGACTGGAAAAACTGTGCTCATCGCCTGCACGAACATGAGAATAGTATGGATCATCGCATTGCTGTGCTGAGTTTATCATCACTTGGAAATAAAAATGCGCGCATAGATTCAAACATACATCAACAGGAGTCTGAGAGAGCATACTGGCTCAACATTTTGAAACGTATAGTGGCAACTATTCAGTTTCTTTCTTCGCGAGGACTGCCCTTCCGTGGGGACGATGAGGTAGTAGGATCACCCCACAATGGGAACTTTTTGGGCTGCTTGGAGTTAATTAGTCGCTTTGATCCACTACTGTCAGAACATCTAGCCAGATATGGAAACAAGGGAAGGGGAAATACCAGTTACCTGTCCTCTACAGTTTGTGATGAGTTTATTCAGCTGATGGCTGAGAAGGTTCTGCGTGCCATTGTAAAAGAAGTTAAAGATGGCAAGTATTTCTCCATCGTTGTGGACTCAACACCTGACGTCACACATGTTGATCAGCTCGCTTTGATCATTCGCTATGTCCTGAAGAAAAGTGGGGAGCCTGTCGAGAGATTTTTGGAGTTCATACCACTACATGGTCATACTGCAGAACACATGGAGGAAACACTCAAATCTGAGTTAAAGGAACTGGACATTGATTTGATGGACTGTTGTGGGCAGAGCTATGACAATGCAAGTAATATGGCAGGGAAATATTCTGGACTGCAGGCAAGAATAAGAAATAAAAATCCTAATGCTGACTTCATACCATGTTCTGCACATTCTCTTAATTTAGTTGGTGCATGTGCAGCAGAATGTTGCCTGGAAGCAGTTGAATTTTTTGGCTTCATTCAAAATCTCTACAACTTTTTCTCAGCTTCAACTCGGCGGTGGGAGATTTTAACAGCCCACCTCACAAAATGTGAGCGAGGTCTGACACTGAAGAGCCTTTCCGGCACAAGGTGGTCTGCGAGAGCTGATGCAACAAAAGCTCTGAGATTTGGCTACAAAGCTATTCAAGATGCTTTGAATGAAATCAAAGTTGACCATGGAACCCCCAGAGCTGCTCAATATGAGGCGTGTCAATTAATAACAGTGATGCAGTGAACCCCCTTGAAACTGCAGTTATGACAGTAGTATGGGATGACCTGCTGAGAAGAATCAATTTAACCAGCAAAGCATTGCAGCAGGTACAAATTGATGTATGTACTGTTCCTATTCTGTACAGTTCACTCATAGAGTTCATAGTACAGGCCAGAAATTATTTTGATGTCTATGAAGCAGAGGCCAAAACTCTAACAGCAACAGAGGGATACAAAGCAGATAACCAAAGAAGACGAGTGAAGAAAGTTATGTTCGGTGAGTCTACAGGTCCAGAGGTGCAGCACTCAGGCCGTGAAGCGTTCTTGATTGACACATTGTCATCTGTGACTGCTTGTCACAAGAATTGAAACGACGCAAAGACGCATACAAAAATGTGGAGGAGAAATTTGGTTTCCTTACTAAAACGAAATCAATGGACATTGAACAAATCCATGTAGCCACAGAAAAGCTGAAGAAAATATACCCTCAGGATCTTGAGGAGGACTTTACAGCAGAGTTTTGCCAGTTCATCTCAATGGTAAAAGATGAAGAGTCAGTCATGGCCATGTATAAGAAACTCCTAGAGCTAGGCTTGAGGGATGCTTTCCCTAATGTGGACATTTGCCTTCGCATGTATCTGACTAGGGCTGCACGATTCTGGAAAAAATGTGAATCACGATTTTTTTGCTTAGAATTGAGATCACGATTCTCTAGCACGATTTTTTTCACAAAATGTTTATTGCACTGATGAACTTGAACAAAACAAAAAAAACCCATCATAGTATGGCAGAGGCATAGTAAGTAATGTTTTTTTTTTTTGTTTTGTTCAAGTTCTATCATTGGATGAGAAATCCAATGTATCCTTTAATACCTCATGTTGTACAGTGTTTATTGGGGCCGTATCTTAAGCTAGGTGATATGTGATAGCTGCTGTGATCGGCTTTCTAAAATGGAGGCGTAATATTCCTCCTTTTCCAAAAGCCGCCTCTGAGGTAGGCGTAAACATGTGACTTACGTGAAGCCCGAGTTGGGCTGTGAACACTTGACAACGAATTTGTCTTCAAAATAAGAGCTTTACATTGCACTCCATTGGAGTTTAGAACTGGGTTCTTTGCGGGGGGCTTTTAATTTGAAAGTAGCGACCGTTCCTAGCTTGTCGCTACAACAACAAGCTAACACAACCATACAGCTGGTGATCCAGGAGAGCTAGCATCTTCCGGATCTCCCGTTGCTCATCTAGCAGGCGAGGCGGAAATAAGTGTACCCTCCGAGGCGGCAAATCGGCGGACCAAAACAGACCCCCAGTTTGCCGCCCTCTGTCTAAAACCGCGGACCTAGCCGTCAATAGGACGGGCAGATTGGCGGCTTGCTGCCTCGTCTAAAAACGGCTTCTCACTCACTCCTTCCAAACACTCAACTGCAGGTGGGCTTCCTCCACTGAATCACGTGTTGTAAAGACGCTTTACCACAGGTTGAGGGAGGAGGCAGCGCCAGTGCTGCGTTTGGGGGCGCTTCAAAAAATCCGGGAGGAAAATAGGAGCATTTGTTTGTGATTCAGCTCGAGATATAAAATGCTTCAGAATCGCTGTGTGTAGAAATGAGATCACGTGTATTAGTGAATCGAGATCGCGATTTTTTAACGATTTTTTGTGCAGCCCTATATCTGACATTACTGATTGCAATCTGTTCAGGAGAAAGATCATTTTCTTTGTTGAAACGAGTAAAAACATACCGGAGAACAACAGTAACAGAAAAAAAACTGAATGCCTTTGCCCTGTTGGCAATTGAGAATGGATTTACAACCTCCCTGGATTTTAAAGACATTATTGAGGACTTTGCCACATCAAAACTCAGGAGAAAGCATCTGTAAATGTAAGTTTTCCATTTAAAAATCTAAATCTGAATAAGTAAAGTGAATATTAAAATCAAATGTAAAATGCATATAAATTGAATGTATAATATAGGGCTATACTTTAATAACTATAATGAAATGAAATATGAGGAACAAACCAAGTGTATTCAAATCTCAAACAGCTGTCTTTCATCTTATGTATACATTTTAATATTTCTCCACAAGATCGTGATGATGCTGTCAAGACGTGTTTCTGCTGCGATGGAGGCCTGCGATGCTGGAAGGCTGAAGATTATCCCTGAGTGGAGCATGCTAAATGGTTTCCTCAGTAAGTGCTGCTCGTTTTATTTATTATTATTTATTGCTGGACAGTTTCTAAATGGTCTTGATAAATGTGAAGGGTTCATGTTTGTCTTCTTGTTCCTGTACTTAATCACAGGTGTGAATATGGGCTCCAGAAGAAGCGACAAGATTTTTTGCTCACCCAGTTCAGGCTCATTTTCCTTGGCTGTCTAAGCAGGTTAGTAAAGACAAGTGAAAAAATGTGTTCTTGGATTAAACATAAGGTATGGACCAAATTATTTAATGATTGCTTATTTTTCTACGATGTTTCTGTGATTTAATCTGCTTTTAGAGTGCAGTCTAGTAAAGCACACCATCCAGAGAAACGTCCAGACCAGTGGAGAGAACTGCTGAACAGTCCAGACCGGGAGCTGAGCTGCTGAGTATTGAATACCAGAAAATGGAAGAGAGGTGATGGTTTTCCATGAAAATAAACATCTTTACCACTACAGCACACTTTCTCTAACTGCAAATTGTATCAGTCTTTATATATTTGACTACTTATTTAACTATTCAAAGATTTTCTGCAAAATCCAATAGCTTACAACATTTATCTGATTTGCTCTGTTTACATAGCAATGCTGACACCTATTGGTGATTTACTGGTACTACTGCCTTAACAATGACACTCACAATGGATAAAATAAGGATCATTTAATAGCATTTAATAGAGCCGTGTAATAATGTTTAAATAATGAAAATAAAAAAATAGTCTGTTTGATATACAACACATGACTTATTTTGGCATACAAAAAACAACTTGTAACCAACGAATATGCTATGTAAAATGGGAATTATTCTATTATTAGTAACTTTGGTAAGTATCAGATTTGAATTCATAAATAACATCGATGGAGGGGGGCCCAAAAAATACAGTCTGCCTAGTGTGGTCCATTTATTTAATCCGGCTCTGCTCACAGGGTAGCAATAACGTGCGATGCCTGAACATCCAAAGCTACAGTCTCATACGTGACCGTAACCAGCTCATTATGTCAGCAGTGAATGGAAGCTAATGTCCAACGTACTTCAGACGAGAGCTATGGATGATAGCCACACAGGCGCAAATATGTGTGAGTTTCTTAAAGTAATGGCAGACGAGTGGGGAATAGAGAAACACGCCCTGGTTCTCGTCACTGACGCTTCTAACATGAGTCTGGCTGCTGAGCTTGGCAACTTTCTTTTAACACTGAAAGACTACATTTAAAACAGCGTAAAAAATTATAATTTGTATATTACAGTTACACTATACAATATTGAAGCTGCTGTGAGGTGTTACTCAAAAGGGAAGTAAAATAATTCAGCAGCTGACTGATGTTAACTGGAAGATCAATAATCGTTAATAAACGAAAATCGAATCGATAATTGATAATAATCAAAAATCAATTTGTAATGGAATCAAGACTTCAATAATTGGGATCGAATCGAAACGGGAATTGGGCTGATTAACCACCCCAATGGTGACAACATGTGGTGAACACTTAGAGATAAATGAATCCCAAAATATTATTGGTAAAATCAAAAACTTTTTTTTTTAAACATACCTTAAAGTCCTGTCCTCTGCAAACAGCTGGTGTTTAACCTGCACCGCAAAGCAAAGCAAAGCAAACCAATGTCAGTAAATATCTTTTTAATGTTGATCTTTCTGTTGGTGTGTTTTAAATGTGTAATGTCTTAATTGAACAGATTAAGTTAAATCTTTCTCACCTTGCTGACATGAGAATCATCACACTCATACCAGGTGTTGTCCTCAGACAGGACGGTGGCTGTGTAATGTCCACCTCTTAGACTGCCCATGTGATTCACCATCCCATACAGTTTGTATGTCTTCTTCTACAATGAAGAACACAGTCAGGAACATGAAATGATCTTAAAAGCAACTAAGACCATTCAAATGAAAATCACAGATAAGAATATCTTTCCCTTGCCTCCAACTGTAATTCACATGGCACTTCCACAGAGCAATCTGATCTGAAATGTGACCTGGTGTTGTAGTCAAAGTCAAATCTCTTGAGGAGAAGAATCAAGATCTGAGGAGCTTTCACCATCTCACATCTCTAAATAACACAAGAAACATCATCACATACTATATCCGTTAACAGAATATCTTAATTAGATTCCAGCATTAAAATTGACCTGGAAATTGTTTGTGTTTTCATTTTCAGGTCAAAACTCACACTTGTTGCTTCTGTTTTCTTTTGACAGTCGTTGCAGTACATCATGTTGCCACTAGAGTATGTTTTTGTTTTGAAAGTCCTCTCAAAGCTGCTCTCCTGTGGGAACACAAATGTTGTAATAAATGGCATATTAACTCAGCGTGTTCACATCACATCAAAACACTGAACTCTGTCTGCTCACCACACTGTAGGTTGAATAACGGGAACCTTTCAGTGACAGAGGGAGATTCCAGAATGGATTTGTCTCTTCATTGATGATGTGGCCTTCGGAGCACTTTGTTGTGTCCATCAGCTGTCCTCGGAAAACCTAGATAAAAAATGTACAACACAGCATTCTGATTTGTTCTCCTGTAAATAACATTGTAGATTTAATAAGTGCTCACCTCAGAGGCCTCTGGACTGATGTGCTGTAAAATCTCCTGAAGGCATTCAGCTGCATCACGTTGTTCATAAACTGCAGAAGGAAACATTAAACATTAAACATTAATCTGATATATTAATTTTCTTCTCAGCACATTATGACTGTCCAACTTACCGTTTTGAATCTTCAAACTCCTTGTGATGTTTTCTGTTCCAAATGTTTTTCTCTTCAGTTCCGTAAAGATTTGTCTCAGCTCTTGATCTGTTTGTGGATTCAACCTTTAGGAAGACAGCAGCTTCTCAGTGAACAGTGACTGTTTACTGCTTTGATGTGCTCAGCAACAGAGTTTTGTACATTTGAAACACTCTTATACATTCAAATTAGGGCTGTCAAAGTTAACTTAATAACGCGTTAATAACGCACCATCCTCTTAACGCCGTTAATTTTTTTAACGCGCAATTAACACTCGGTATTAAAAAAAAAAGAGAGAGACGCGCATTTTGTGATTTACGGCCGTCAGTGGCACTTGTAGTCTTGATCCAGAGGGTGGCAGAACAATAAGAAAGGGAATCAGAAGAAGAAGAAGCAGGGTTGGCGTTCGAGAAAAACACGGTGGACTGAAAAGCAAAAGTGAAAGGAAATGGAGAAAGGACTTATGAACGGCAAATTCACTTTCAAAACACTGCCAGATGGTTCGGTCCATAGGACAAAAGTTATCTGCACATACTGTCAACATGAAATTAGTTACCATTGAAGTAGGTCGAGTCTCAAATATCATTTGCAAGCCAAACACACGGCAGATGCAGAGAGCACAACCTTTTCATAAAGCAAGCATATTTGCCCTTTCTTATGTTGTTAAAAGTATTAAGAACATGAAAAAAATACATGATGGTACATTTAGAACAGAAAGAAATGTGCCAAAAAATTGCGATTAATCGCGCTTAAAAAAAAAAAAATCGTTTGACAGCCCTAATTCAAATGAATCATTTTATTATACGGTGTTTGTTGTTAACATTTTACATTTAAATGGTTCTCCTTGAACTTGTACAGATAAAAACAGCTGTTTCAAACCTGTCGTGGATCTCAGTGGTCACGAAGAGAACCTGCAGGACACTGTTGAGGTAACATGTGGCTCCCTGATTGTACAGGCCATGATGACGTCTCTGTGGTGGAGTCACTTAAAAGACAGAAAAACACAGTGTCATTACACCATCACCCGCCATTTATAATGAATCACATAATTCAATATGTCGTCTATCATTGGTGAAACCAATTTCATATTCCATAGCATCCTATCAGTATATAACTCATCCTTTCCATCTGAGAACAAAATAATGCTCCATACATTGTGTCCTTTGTGCAGCAGATGCAGGTGATGTTCAACAAAAATGAATTATTGTCACTATCGAACAACATTTCTGAGCAAACACAAAATCTGATTGAATCAAACTTTGTTTTTAATAATTCAACCTCTTTTGACACTAAAAGCTAGAGTGCTTATTAGGTTTTATTTAATTTTTACTCAAAAGTTTAGGGGAAGTTACTTTTCTTTCCTGTGATTCAATTCTTCAAACTTGTTTTTCAGGCTGCTGCCTCCATTCATGGACAGATTTCATTTACATCTCATCCTGTGTTCCACAGACATTTTTCACCTTCATGTAATGACTCGTCTCTCTGACTGATGATCTTTTGCTTCTCACATTTTCATTTCTTTATTTTTATTATATCTAAATCATCACTTCTCCATTTATGAAACATTCAATAAGCTCAGTCTCATATATCATCTCAGTGTTGAACTTCTTCCACTATGTGAATCCCCCCTCGACCTCTGAGGCTGATTTTATTTTTCTTTACGTTTAGTCACATCTTTTTCTCACCAACATCACTGTGTCTCATCTGTCTCTTCTCTTCATCTTCAGTGTTCATTTCTACATCTTTACTTGTGTCTTCCACCTCAGCTTTCCTCTGTTCCTCCACTTTCCTGGTTTCATCCTGTTGTTCAGCTGCATCATCTGTGTGACTTGGTGAAGTGGTCACATGGGGCTTCTTAGGCGCTGTGGGTTTGAGGGAATAGTAATTTTTTCAATAATTCATCATAAAAAATAGTCTGAGGAAATAACAATGAGAGTTTACATTTTCAACTCAGAGAAGTGAGCATTAATTTTGGTTGAATTAAACAATGACAGTGAACGCTATGATGACAAAGAATTGTTTGTGATAAATGTTACATTTTCAAATTTGAAAGACATTCCCCCTTTTGAGCAAAACAATATTTTAAACAACAGTATATCAAATTATAGTTTATGCTGTAATGCTGGATAGTTTTTGCGTACATATGTGTATATATGTGTGTGTATATGTGTGTGTGCGTGTGTGTGTGTAAAAGGAGAGGGAAAATAAAAGAAAGGAAAAAAAATACAATCTACATTTCAGCCCTGAAACCCAATGGAAGTGGGGTTTTTTTTGCGTTCTTTTTCTCCCTTTTTTGTTTTTGTGCGTTTTTCCCCCTTTTTCTTTTTTTTCCCTTCTTCAATATTTATAGGCTTCTCATTTATGTTGTTGGAGTTTGTACTATCTTCATTTTCCTGTGCCTCTTTACCTGCACTGCTTTTCACTTCACTCACTGTTGTACTAGATACTTGAGTGTTGTTTGTGAACTGTACATAGCTCATCAGTGCACTTTTGCATAAAGTGCCTGAATGTTTAACATCCATTACAAAGAAACAATAAAAGTAGCAGTTTTTAAATGCTATGTTAGACACACACTAATTCTCTTAATGTAAATTGCAAACAGTAGGACACATGTTCTTCTTTTTACCTCTTTGTTCCTCCTTCTCTGTCTTTGTCTCTTCATCCAGATGTCGTTTAGAGTTTTTTTTTGTGTTATCCTCCTCGCCTGCAGTCGGATGGTTTAATACCTCATTGTTTAATACCTCATCCATTTCATTGTGTCTCGTCTCACAGGACACCTTCAACTCTGTAGTTTTTAATTGAAGAGAAAAGAAAACATATTTAGCAATTATATGTTGATATGACACCTAAATAATCCTTTATGTATTTTTGTAGTCCTACCTCTGTACGTGAGGAGATAGACCACCGTGGAGCTGATGAACAATGATTTTGAAGTTATTATTTGTATAGAAAAACAATATGGTGACAACATGTGGTGAACGCTTACAGATAAATAAATCCCCAAATATTATTGGTAAAATCAGAAACATGTTTTTCAAACATACCTGACTGTACTGTCCTCTACAAACGGCTGGTGTTTAACCTGCACGGTTCAACAAAAGCAAAATGTCAGCAAATGTCTTTTTGTCTTTTTCTTCTTAATGGAACAGATTAAGTTAAATCTTCCTCACCTTGCTGACATGAGAATCATTACACTCATACCAGGTGTTGTCCTCAGACAGGACGGTGGCTGTGTAATGTCCACCTCTTATACTGCCCATGTGATTCACCATCCCATACAGTTTGTATGTCTTGTCCTACAATGAAGAACACAGTCAGGAACAGGAAATGATTTTAAAAGCAACGAAGACCATTTAAGTTAAAATCAGAAATAAAAATGTCTTTTCCTTGCCTCCAACTGTAATTCACGTGGCACTTCCACACAGCAGTGTGATTTGAAATATGACCTGGTGTTGTAGTCAAAGTCAAATCTCTTGAGGAGAAGAATCAAGATCTGAGGAGCCTCCACCATCTCACATCTCTAAATAACACAAGAAACATCATCACACACTATATCCTTTAACATTGAATATTTTAATTAGATTCCAGTATTAAATTTGACCTGGATATTGTTTATGTTTTTATGTTCAGGTCAAAACTCACACTTGTTGCTTCTGTTTTCTGTTTACAGTCGTTGCAGTACATCATGTTGCCACTAGAGTATGTTTTTGTTTGGAAAGTCCTCTCAAAGCTGCTCTCCTGTGGGAACACAAATGTTGTGTAATGTAATGCTCAGCATGTTCACATCACATCAAAACACTTAACTACAACTGTGAACTCTGTCTGCTCACCACACTGTAGGTTGTACCAGGAGTATCTTTCAGTGACAGTGGAAGAGTCCAGAATGGATTTGTCTCTTCATTGATGATGTGGCCTTTGGAGCACTTTGTTTTGTCTCTCAGCTGTCCTCGGAAAACCTAGAGAGAAAATGTACAACACAGCATTCTGATTTGTTCTCCTGTAAATAACATTGTAGATTTAATAAGTGCTCACCTCAGAGGCCTCTGGACTGATATGATGTAAAATCTCCTGAAGGCATTCAGCTGCATCACGTTGTTCATGAACTGCAGAAGGAAACATTAAACTGAATCTGATATATTAATTTTCGTCTCAGCACCTTATAACTGCCCAACTTACCATTTTGAATTTTCAAACTCTTTGTGATGTTTTCTGTTCCACATGTTTTTCTCTTCAGGTCCATAAAGATTTTTCTCAGCTTTTGATCTGGTTGTTGATTCAACCTTTAGGAAGACAGCAGCTTCTCAGTGAACAGTGACTGTTTACTGCTTTGATGTGCTCAGCAACAGAGGTTTGTACATTTGAAACACCCTTATACATTCAAATGAACCATCTTATTTTACAGCGTTTCTTGTTAACATTTTACATTTAAATGGTTCTCCTTGTACTTGTACAGATAAAAGCAGCAGTTTCAAACCTGTCGTGGATCTCAGTCGTCATGAAGAGAACCTGCAGGACACTGTTGAGGTAACATGTGGCTCCCTGATTGTACAGGCCATGATGACATCTCTGTGGTGGAGTCACTTAAAAGACAGAAAAACACAGTGTCATTACACCATCACCAGCCATTTATAATGAATCACATAATTTAATATGTAGCCAATCACTGGCAACAATAATATTTATGATAATCATTTTGCGGTTTTTCGCCATGTGTCCGATTTCAGTACTGCAGTTACGCTATTTGGTCACATGAGGGCTCTGTTGCCCACATAATTGTTCATTCTTGCCATAATGTATATATTAAACTACACGTTGCTCAATAGTAATAATGTAATTTATGTCTGTTTGTATGTTTTCTGTAGAGTCGCACACATACCTACATACCCAATCATTTATTCTACACCAATGGCTTGCACTCATCAGTGACCTGTACTTAAAGGAGCTATCAAGTCAGAATCCCAGAGGTTCACAATCATTTACCTGTTTACTTTAATAAACTCAGTATCATATCATATTGTACATTCTCCTCCTCCCCTCTACCCCGAGGGCTGATCTTTTTATCCTTTCAGTCTATTCACATCTTTTCCTCACCATCATCGCTCTGTCCCATCTGTCCTCTCCCCCTGTCCTTGCTCTCATTTTTGTTCTTCTGGTTCACCATCTGATCAACAAAAACAAGATTCTACAGCCTTGGATTTGGAAAAATACAAAAATCGGTTCAAAGAAATGTAGGTGACATTTAAAAATGATCAATAGATTCATCCTTCTTCTTGATTACCTTCCCACCCCCCTTATTTCCTGCCCTTGCCCTCCGATCATCTCGTTTGCTATTGGCTTTAGGCATTTCCTTCCATCCATGTAGGTACTTCCAACTTATTGATGTTATACTGTGCGACGCTGAAATGGAAAGCCTGAAGAGCAGCCGACTGAACACAAGTCTAACTTCCGTTTGTTCCACCGGAGGCTGTCAGCTGTAGGAGGCCACACACACACACACACACACACACACACACACACACTTTGCGCTGTTTTTCTTTCTTTCTTTCTTTCTTTCTTTCTTTCTTTCTTTCTTTCTTTCTTTCTTTCTTTCTTTCGTTCGTTCGTTCGTCCTTTTTTCTTATATCTCTAGTCAGTGAAACTATCATCGTGTACTGAGAAGTTGATTGTCTTCATTAAGGTATATTGCTGGTAACAACTTGAGATGTTAAAAACACACACACACACACACACACACACACACCTTTAACATGTCCATGTATTAGGCTACAGTTGCAGGTGCATCCTCTCTTCCTCTTTCTGAAAGTACGCACAGAGCACGCTGCAGCACTTTAGACAATCAAGTGTTCTCCACATATGTTGTGTGTATTGTGTGTACGCGTGTGTGTATTTTGTGTGCGCGTCATTGAATACTATAACCGTCCACACTGAACATGACTGAACTGCGTGAGCACACGTGAATCAGAGAAACACTTACACTCGACTAAAATGTTGATGCAGTCCTCAAAGACAAGAAGTTACTATACATGTTTCTGTCTTCAAGGACAATGACTCTTTACAACAGAAGTGAGTTCAGCTGCACAGCATCTCCCATGCTCCTGTGGCTTCATGGGAAAAATGGTCTGCAGTAATTGTATTAATGTAGACTATTTATTTATTTATTTCTTTAGTTTTTCATTTAACATGGACAAAACGGATCTGACATTTAATGCAACATATGTAGGCCAATGTCTTAAAAGTTTAGTAAAATGACATGGAGCACTGTAAATAAATGCAGTTTCTATTCCTAATGTCACATTATGTTTATTATTGATCTATTTTTACATTTACAGCTGTCAAGTCACCTATCACACCATGTGATTCAAAGTTGTTTTGTAGCAAGTGTAGAAGGTCTGATAGGGGTCTATCTTACTGGATTTTCTTTAAATGGACAAACGAGAGCAACTTGGACGAAATGTCGAAGCGCTTCACAAGAAAACATGTCTCTATCAGAGAACATCAAGAACCAGAGACCACAAGGGGATTTCTCACGGGGGCTTTCCATTGGTTCTTCACAGAAGAAACGACAATGTGTTCAGGAAATGTATCTGTGGTTGGAAAACGTTGGTGAGTGCATGCCGCCCTTTTCTGAGAACTCGTCTCATGTGACATCCTCCCATCTGCCCCACACCACCGTTATTCACTACTGAATATGCCTATTTCTTTTTGCATTTTGCGTATTCTGAAATCTACACTCGGTATTGTTGTGTTACTTTCAGTATGAGCAGGGCAGTGTCGTGGGTAAAGGTGTGAGGTAACCAAGGAGACGTTTCCTTTTTACATGGTGCACATTTGACACTAATCCTGCTGCTGTGCAAACTTAACAAGCAGTCGAAGCTAAACATTTTTAAATGAAAAAAAATAACAATAATAAAAAACGACGAGACGCAGTCAAACATATGTCTGATCTTAGAAACTGAACATGACTCATTTTTGTAATTTGTCTTAGTATTTGTCCGTTTACGTGGCCGAGTCATAGGACAGCAATGGTAATAGTGTTAATGAATGCACTTGACTCTCCATGAGTAAAACCACTGAAGCAACAAATATACTGTTGGGTAAATTATATGCACCCATATTCCAATATTTCTGACTGTGTGTGTCCAAGTTCTTATCAGCTCCCAACTTGATTGACAGATGATATCATTTAAGTATATGACTGATAAAAAAAACAATTGGCTGTACCATGTGCCACAGTAATGGGTCGAATAATCACAATTTTATTTGTGTTTGCAATAAATTTAAGCGAGCTTCTAAGGATTTGTTACAAGCTACCTAAATTATTTTTCATCCATCCATGTGTTCACGCAGCAGCAAAATCAATTTGCACTGATTTTGATGTTAATGTTATAATAAATGAAATTTAAAATAAAAACAACAACAAAAAAACATGTGTCTTTATTTGTATGTTTGAAAGTGAATAGGCTTGTCAATGTCACTGGCTTTATTGTTGTTATATTGAGAGCCTCTGTAAACACGTGCCAGATGTTATAGGATACCAGTGTTCTCCTCCAAGGCGAAGATAATCCGCCTTTTTAAAGCAGAGGTATATGGAGTGTTTAGTAGTAGCAGCCACAGCAGTAATAACATCTTTATTAATGTAGATATGAATATCAAGTATTTCAAAAATAATTATCATTAATCATTTTATCATAATGATACTTCATAATAATAACTGATTTTGCTTTATTTCTTATTTAAACATTTTACATGAAACATTTAAACGTAGACCACATTTCCCCAGAGACTTTAGGGAAATACCTTCACACTAATCATATCGCCTCAGCCTACAAATGAGTAGAGCAGTTCTATCAGGCTGCACACTGTATGATCTGTGATAACTAAAGATTATTTTTCTTCTTCGCATACAGTTGGCTATTATACGTCTTTTAGACATAAAATTAGAAGTAGTTTTTAGTAGTCGCTGTTGAATTTTCACTTCTCACATTGTTATAGGAAAAAATAAATTGGCACAATGTTAAACTAAATGAAAACAGGCGCAACTTGGTTTTATTTTATTTTCATAGTGTTAAAGCTAATATCAGACAATATCAAATCAAAATGATGAGCTACACTCCCTGAAATAAAACATCACACAAAATCAAAGAAGAATATCTGATCACAGAAAAATAACTTGACAAAACATTTGCAGTTGTTGTGTGATTTTAACATTTATATAAGTTTACCTATCTGGTTGTTAATCAAATCACAACAATGAGCAAAAGGCCTATCGCCTTCGTTTTCAACATGTTTCTGTTTGCATATGTGAATCAACCCAAAGTTTATTAATTCCCATATCTAATATACTCAGTCTGTTTGTTCCGATCCAGTCCATGCCTTGAATAGGCTTATGTGAAAAAATTGTACTCTTAGAACATTATTCATTGGCTGTCACCCACCTACAGTGATGTGCTGAGTTCTCTTCAGAGACAGCTTAACAACCATTCACACCTGGGCTCACCTTGCCTTAGCAACCCACGTGAAGGTCGGTTGGACCAATGACCCACAAGTGGCCCTAACTAATCTAAAGCTCAGAGCTCAGATGTGTCCTCGCTGACTCTGAAAGGACACTCCCACACAGAGTTTGAAAGCCTGCCAACTCCCCTCCAGTTAGTGAGAACTGAGGAATCCTCTTGGATGAGAGGTGGAATGTCTTGAAGATATTGAAACAAGTCCAGTTGCCTATGATACATCACTTAGATCTGCTGTTAGACTTTCTAGAAGTGTGGTAACATGAACACTGTCAACATCTTGATTACACAGGTGATATCCTTCCAGCCAAAACAACTGCATGCACCAGGTGTCATAGTGCTGGTGGTGAATGACCACAAATTCATTTGTGCCTTGTAATCTTAGTTTCCTTAAATCAGCTAATTAAGATTGGTCTCATTGTGGCATGGTGAGAGCCTGTGGGGCTTTTATTCATCAGATGCTTCTGGGCAGTTTCACCATTATGTAAATGTTGGACATGTGCGTGATCTCATAGGATACCAGAAGGGTCTTTTCCTTCAATGTGTGTAGGGTTGGGCAGGGATGGACTGGGACAAAAATTTGGCCCTGGAATTTTTGGTCCAGACCGGCCTACTACAATCCACGCACAGATATTGTGCCAACTCGCCCCATTGATGTACACACACACACACAAGCTCTTAATAACACCATTATACTAAACAATATCCCTTTATATTCTGAAGCCTTGAATAAAATAAATGATAACTACACAGTGTGTTGCTCACTTGCTCTTAAGAAAGATACCGGTGAAAGGATTTAAGATTCGAGAGTGTTTATTTGTCACTCACTCATACAGATACAAGCAGTGAATCATGGCATTGGCAGGCTGGCAGCCAGGTACTGTAGGTCATTCAAAAACACACAAATAGATCCCTGTGAAAGACAGACAACAAAAGATGTATACATTATTTAAGTGATTACTGAACAATATCCATTCAAGTTCTCAAGTCTTGACTAAAATAAATGTACAAGCCAAGACAAGAGGAAAGTAAGTGCAGATAGCACTCTTCATGCTCAAAACACGTCACATTGCAACATGTGAGTTGTAAGCATGTAGATCTGCAATTTTGTGTGGCATCCTTTGATGAAATTATGAAATAGGGCTTAAGTGGTTAATAAAAGCAATTAATCAATTTGTCAGGATAGTTTATGAAAATGGTTTTTGTTTTCCAATGCTTTAGATATGTAGTTGTAACACACCACACCATCCAGAGTTTGCTATTTATTATGTCAGGTAAAGTTCATAGACAGTTAAGCAACCGTTCTGAACCATTTATTTTAATGAATGTTTATCCACACCATTCTAGAAGGCACATACCTGCTTACCACGGTATCACTACCTCCTTCACATGGTGGAGAGTCTTCCTCAACAATTATGTTTTCAGCCTCCTCCTGCACCACAAGGGCAGTGGTAATGGGAACCTCACTCTCTTCAGACTCACTGTCAGACTCACGTGAAGGACCCGCTGCTGAAGCTGCAGCATCGGTGCTGCTAGCCCCGGCCAAACACCTGTTCCTGCAGCAAACATCTGCCTAATTGTTTAACTTTTAGCAGCCTGTGCTGCTGGAGCTTTTCTTTTCCTTACCCTCAATTTTTCCGCACCGCCTTTGCGTTTTTTACTTTCCCTCTCTCTTTTTTGTTTTTCGTGTGCTGGTGTGTTGTTGTTGTTTTTGCTCTCTCGCTCTCTCTCTCATCATCGACTCCTCATCATTAAAAATGATTGGACGAGGGGGGGTCTAGAACATGCATGGGTGGGACTCCTGGGCCTCTGTAGCCTCTCATAGGGCCATTGGGCCAGGTATTCTTTAGACAGAGAAGCCACTGGGCCAATCGTCACCTCTCTGCTGTGTCTGCAGCTGAGCACTGTGGGCCGAGCCGATGCATGTCTCTCTCCTCGGGCTGGGAGAGTTAAAATAGTTAACAAGGCAAGAGAGGCATGGCAAGTTAAATAAATAAATAAATAAAAAAAATAATTAAATAAAAAACGGCCGTCCGTCGGCCCATTAGTGACCGGCCCACCGGGAAAAGTCCCGCTACTCCCGATGGCCAATCCACCCCGGGGGTTGGGTTGGGAAGATAGGGACATGTCCCCACCAACATCAGTGAGTAACAGTGTTGGGATAGATACATTTTTTTAACGTCACAACCCTTGAGAAATGACAGTGTTTCACTGTTTTAACCATTTGGTCCAATAAAATTTGCAAAGTCTAGGAGAGCTGCACGATTTCATTATTTTATCCTCATTCAAGTAAGTTGGGCGTTAAACAGTAAGTTAGCCAGCTCGGTCAATGGAAATCTCTAGTGCGCATGCTATATGGATCGCAAAATTCTAAATCTATGCAGAGCAGGCAAGATTTTTCTTTTTCTTTTTTTATTCAAGACCTTCAAATACATACAATCAAGCCATACAAGTTGAAAATCCAGTCCACCCTCAGCACATCCAAACATCATCAAACAAAACAAAACAAAACACAACAAAGCACAGTTTAGATGTCTATTCAACTGAATCCAGCACAGAACAGATTGAGCGAGACAGGAAGTCAGACAGTATAAAGCACTCTGTGTTGACGGCAGCACAAAAATCTAAAAAAAGCAAGCAGTCCAAGCTTTTATCAGTTTGAATTAGTCTATATATAATATGTAAGATACAGAGTCAGATTGGTCAATGTTAAGTCAATGTAACAGTTAAAGGAAAAAATTGTGAACATGGTCAAAACACTCTGTCCTAACTTAGAACAACGGTCAGGAAAATAGTAAGTAAGCTGAGCTGCAGAACCCTAAAGCGAACTGCTTTCTTGCAGTGATACTGTGTCAATGATCATACATGACTATGAAAAGCTGTTGAGGCCAAAAATACATACATAATATTTACATTTACATTTGGGGCATTTAGCAGATGCTTTTGTCCAAAGCGACTTACAATAAGTAACCTTAACTTGCACTTACATACATACTGCACTTTTACATTTAAACATACAAACTCACTCTTACATACATACATACTCAATTTAACATAAAAACATACTTATCTTGCACATTTATGCTTTCTCACATGCATATACACTACTGAGAGTATGCATGAATGTGCAAGTGAATTATGTGTTTTTGGCTTAAACAGCTTCTCAGACACCTCCTCGTCCATTCTTCAAGGTGGGAACCACATATGTAGAAACCATCTGCTCACCTTTTCTGCATCTCACAAAGACATGGTGGGTGGAACAAAAAAAAAAGTCTGCTACTTGAACCCCATGAAGCATTTATGTGGGCTCTAATCTGAGGTGCTGTTAACTTGCAGTTTCTGAGGCTGGTTACTCTAATGAACATATTCTCTGCAGCAGCAGTAACTCTTAGTCTTCCTTTCCTGGAACGGTCCTCATGAGACCCAGTTTCATCATATCGTTTGATGGTTTTTGCGACTGCACTCAAGGATACATTCCAAGTTCAATGTATAAAATTTTACATTTTCCAGATTGACTAACTGAGTGGTTCTTGACATAATTTGGATTAGGACAGTAGTTGAATAGGGCTATTCACTAAATTGAACTGTGTATTAACCCTAGCTCTGCACAACACGGTGATCTCAAACAGATAAAGAAGGCAAGAAAATCAACAAATTAATTTTGAAAACCATTCCAGGTAACTACCTCGTGAACAGACAATGTCAGACGTGTGCAAAACTGTCATCCAAGCAAAAGGTGGCTACTTTGAAGATTAAAAAATATAAAACTATAACACTTTTTTGTTTATTACGTAATTCCATTGGTGTTCTTTCGTAAATGTGATGTCTTCAGACAGAAAATAATAAGAAATAAAGAAAAAACATTGAATGAGAAGTGTGTCCAAACTTTTGACTGGTACTGTATATCCTGCTACCTCTCCTGACCTTCCCAGACCCAATGGGAGGGGGGCTTTTTTAATTTATTTTATTCATTTCCCTCCTTTTATGTCTGTTTTTGTCACTTCAATATTTAGAGTTCTCATTTGTGTTTTTATTGTGGGTTGTTGGAGTTTGTACGGCCATCATTTACCTCGGCCTTATAACTTCCACCGCTTTTGACTTAGTTTCCTTCAACCCTTCAGTCTTGTCGTCCTTGTTATCCTCCTCTTCTGCAGTCTGATGGATTAATACTTGAGTCATTTTTAATCTGTACCTCATCTTCTCCATTCTATCTCATCTTACAGGACATCTCCGACTCTGTAGCTTTAAATTAAAGAGAAAAAACGTATTTAGTCATATGTTAGTTTTACACCCAAATTAATCCTTTATGTATTTTTGTAGTCCTACCTCTGTACATGAGGAGATAGACAGACCTGGAGCTGATGAACAATAATTTTGAAGTTATTATTTGCATAGAAAAACAAAATGTGGGGAACACTTACATATAAAAAAATCCCATACTGTTTTTGGTAAAATTAAAAAAACATTTTTATAAACATACCTGAAAGTCCTGTCATCTGCAAAAAGCTGTTCTTTAACCTGCAAGGTTCAACAAAAGCAAACCAATATCAACAAATGTCTTTTTAATGTTTGATCTTTCTGTTGGTGTCTTTTAAATGTGTAATATCTTAATGGAACAGATTAAGTTAAATCGTCCTCACCTCGCTGACATGAGAATCATCACACTCATACCAGGTGTCCTCAGACAGGACGGTGGCTGTGTAATGTCCACCTCTTATACTGCCCATGTGATTCACCATCCCATACAGTTTGTATGTCTTGTTCTACAATGAAGAAAGCAGTCAAGAACATTAATTGATTTTACAAGCAACTAAGACCATCTCAAGAAAATCACAGATAAAAATAACTTTTCCTTGCCTTCAACTGTAATTCACATGGCACTTCCACACAGCAGTCTGATTTAAAATGTGACCAGGTGTTGTAGTCAAAGTCAAATCTCTTGAGGAGAAGAATTAAGGTCTGAGGAGCTTTCACCATCTCCCATCTCTGAATAACACAAGAAACATCATCAAACACTGTATCTTCTAATCTCAGTAAATTAAAACACAAGGTTATGATTCGATTCCAGTATGAAATTGAACCTGACTACAGTCTGTGTTTTGATTATTAGGTCAAAACTCACACTTGTCGTTTCTCTGTTTTGGTAACATTTTTTACAGTGCGCCTTATTTCCAGTGTATGTTCTCTCCTGAAAAATTCTCTCAAAGCTGCTCTCCTGTGGAAAAATAATGAATACATATTAGCTCAGCATGCCCACATCACATACAAACACTAAACTACAACTAACAACTCTGCTCACCACACTGTAGGTTGTACCAGGAGTATCTTTCAGTGACAGTGGAAGAATCCAGAATGTTTTTGTCTCTTCATTGATGATGTGGTCTTTGGAGCACTTTGTTCTGTCCATCAGCTGTCCTCGGAAAACCTTGAGGAAAAAATGTACAGCATTCTGATTTGTTCTCCTGTAAATAACATTGTAGATTTAATAAGTGCTTACCTCAGAGGCCTCTGGACTGATATGATGTAAAATCTTCTGAAGGCATTCAGCTGCATCGCGTTGTTCATGAACTGCAGAAGGAAACATTAAACTGAATCTGATATATTAACTTTTGTTCTCAGCACCTTATGACGGTCTACCTCACCATTTTGAATCTCCAAACTCCTTGTGATGTTTTCTGTTCCACATGCTTTTCTCTTCATGTCCGTAAAGATTTTTCGCAGTTCTTGATCTGTTTGTGGATCCAACCTTCAGGAAAACAGCAGCTTCTCAGTGAATAGTGACCATTTACTGCTTTGATGTGCTCAGCAACAGAGTTTTGCACATTTGAAACACCCTTATACATTCAAATTAACCATCTTATTATACAGTGTTTGTTGTTGACATTTACATAAAGTTTTCTTAACATTTAAAGTGATCTCCTTGTACTTGTACAGATAAAAACTGCTGATTCAAACCTGTCATGGATCTCAGTCGTCATGAAAAGAACCTGCAGGACACTGTTGAGGTAACATGTGGCTCCCTGATTGTACAGGCCATGATGAGGTCTCTGTGGTGGAGTCCCTTAAAAGACAGATAAAGGCTCTATAAAAGATCTGGCCTCACCGTCCACCATGAAGCCTACAAAGACCACGTTAGGTCTTATAAAGAAGCTCTCTCCAAGGCTAAAACAAACTACTACACATTCTCATTGGAGACCAGCAAAATAACCCCAGAACGTTATTCTCCCACACTAACCGGCTCCTTAGCCCTCTCGATGTCCCCCAGCTTTCTGGTGCCCCTGACCTCTGTTTCAAGTTCCTGGACTTCTTCCAGGAAAAGGTGGCTACCATTCACCAGCAACTCCTGGCATCTGCCACCACCCTACCATATACACCTCTGACACAGATAGCTGATTCTCCCACTGCTCGCCTGCCCCAGTGCTCTCTCTCCTCCTTCTCTCCTGTCGACTCTATTTCTGTAGCTATGTTGGTCTCCCAGGCAAAAGCCTCCACCTGCTCTCTGGACCCCATGCCAACAACTCTGGTGAAGTCTTTACTGCCTGTCCTATGCCCCCTCATAATGGAAATTATCAACTCATCCCTAGAATCTGGCATTGTACCGTCCAACTTCAAAACAGCTTCAGTTACCCCCGTCCTCAAGAAGCTAGGTCTGGACCCAGATGACTTACATAACTACCGGCCAAACTCCAACCTTCCTTTCCTTAGCAAAATCCTGGAAAGAGCAGTTGCCGCTCAACTCCAGCAGCACATGTCCAACCATGAGCTCTATGAACCCCTTCAGTCTGGCTTCAGGGCACGTCATAGCACAGAAACTGCCCTCATCAAGATCACCAATGACCCCCTCATCGCTGCAGATTCTGGCCACAACAGTATTCTGATCCTCCTGGACCTCTCTGAAGCCTTCGACACAATCTCCCACACCATCCTCCTCACCCGCCTATCTGACTACCTTGGTCTCACCGATACAGCACTCTCCTGGTTCCAGTCCTATTTAACAAACAGGAAACAGTTTGTCACCATTGGAGACTCCAGTTCCACCCCAGCTCCAGTCAACCAGGGCATGCCTCAAGGCTCTGTGCTTGGACCCCTCCTCTTCACTATCTACATGCTTCCCCTTGGTCAGATAATTCACAAACATGGTCTCAACTTCCATTCTTATGCTGATGATACTCACTTATATCTCTGCACCAAACCATCCACCCAGCTACCCCCAAAGTCACTTGTCAAATGCCTACATGATTTAAAACTCTGGATGACATCAAATCTACTCAAATTAAACACCAATAAAAACAGAGCCCATAGTTGTGGCCTCCACGGAAGTCCGCAACCTGGGTGTCATCCTTGATTCCACACTATCTTTCCAATCACACATAAAATCCATTACAAAATCAGCTTTTTACCATCTCAAAAACATCTCCAGACTCCGGCCCTCTCTCTCTGAACCTGTAGCTGAGACCCTCATCCATGCCTTTATCACCTCCCGCCTGGACTACTGCAATGGAGTCCTTACCGGGCTCCCTTCCAAAACCCTGGATAGGCACCAGTATGTGCAGAACTCTGCTGCCAGGGTCCTCATCCACACCAAGCCCTGGCAACACATCACCCCCACTCTCATCCGCCTTCACTGGCTCCCAGTTAAATCACGCATCACCTACAAAATTCTCCTCCTGACCTATAAATCTCTCCATTCCCTCGCCCCCCAATATCTGTCTGACCTCCTCCACCCCTACACCCAGTCCCGGACGCTGCGCTCATCAGGCACACACCAGCTCTCCATCCCTCACACAAAACTACAAACCTTTGGTGACAGAAGGCTCTGTGTGACAGCCCCCACTCTCTGGAACACTCTCCCAGCTGAAATCCGCAATAAGGCTTCTCTCGAGACTTTCAAAAGAGACTTAAAAACCCATCTTTTTAATAAGGCCTATCAGCTCTAGATCCAGCCAAATCAATCAACTTTTCTACTTTTATCTTTTATATATTTTTGTTTATCCATTTATTCTTTGTTTTGTTAGTTCCATTTTGTTAAGTGTCCTTAGGTACCCAGAAAGGCGCTATAAAAATTAAATGTATTATTATTATTATAATTATGATAAACACAGTGTCATTACACTGTTAATACTTCCGTACTGTTTGTAAACTTAATTTGGCTCATCATTGTATTTATACATGATGTATCCAATGACGGTATATAAAATAAATCACATAAAGAGTTATGGAAATTGGTCAGTTTTGTATGCTGGCACAGACACACAACAATTCCCTTGACAGAAATTACAGACAGTAGGACACACATTCTTCTTTTTACCACTTTGTTTCTGCTTCTCTGTCTTTGTCTCTTCATCTGTTGTGCAGCAGATGCAGGTGATGTTCAACAAAAATGAATTATTATCACCACTGAACGACATTACCGGGTAGCTGGTAGTGAGTACCTCCTAGTGTGTGTTTGCGTGTGTGTGTGTGTGTGTGTGTGTGTGTGTGTAGGGCACGGGAGCCTGGTGAGTAGTCTGTCCCATTGTAATTGTTTCCCCCAGTGTCTGTGACCACAGCCACTTGTTTTGCAGCACTACTCTACACTTTTTAACCACAGCATTTGCATAATGCCCTCTTGCTACAATTTGTCTTGTGTTCAATACATTTGTAGATTGTTTAACATATTGTGTAAAATCAATAATTTCAGTGTTCAATCAAAATGTTCAATCTTTAGGGGGAAATCCGTTATTACGGTTGATGATTGGGTTGAAGAGATGAGGGCTACTCTGATAACGAGGCACCTGAGGGTTGGAGGACCCTGAGGAGATTTTTACTATTCTCCAAGATATTTATGGTTGTTCAAAATCTTATTTTTCTTTGCAACAGAGTTTCTTTGCTAGATAATAGCAGGAGGGCGAATCATTACAGGAGATTTCACATTGTACTGCCTCTTGGAAAAAGTGGAACGTTGTGCCCCAAGGAGAATGCTTGGTGCCCCCACTCTTATGAGAGATCAGTTTGTTGAACATGTTCTTGATGCTAACCTTCTTAGAGAGCTAAAACGGGTAGTACGGCAACATCCTGGTTATACTCTCCTAGATATAAGAGCAGGGGCCATTCGCTGGGAGCAGAAGGGATGACCTGAGGAGCTTAGGAGTAGGAGTTATTTGGTCCCCTCCTATAGTGCCATGCACTTTTCTGAAGTTAGGACACCTACTAGTCCTAATAGCACTGAAATGGCAGAGCAACAAAAGCAGCTTAGCCAATTGACTAAGGGTTTGTTAGCACTGCAGGCACCCTCTATGCACCCTGTTAAAGCAATATGCCCGAGAACTGTTATATGTAGGTGCTGCCAAAAGCCAGGTCACTATAATAGGGAGTGCCATAACGAACGTGTCAATTTACAGGTGCAACAGCCCAGGGCATTGCATCCTACAGCTGCAACCTGTGCTGTTCAACATTCCTTATGTGGGTTATGTAGAGCTGGATATTACAGTTTTTGGAAAGGTTGTACCACAGCGAGGTATTCTGGACGTTAAAGAACCCCCAGGTCAAACATCTCCCTCAAGTGTTCTGGGTATCTTAGGCATGAATGTGATTAGGGAGTGTTACCACCAGTTGTTTAGTCAACATGGCTTTGACCTTTTTGACCTCCCCATAGTACAACAGACACCACCTCTCTGGCAGAAGGCACTACAGAATTGCCACCGTGCTCAGTCCCATACAACCATGACCAACGTAAAGACAGGATTGGCCCAGGTGAGAGGTAGTCATGCTATTCTCATAGCAGGGGGTACAGTCAAGTGGGTTACTGCCACATGTTGTTCTCACTTTAGCCAATCTTCAGGCGCTGCACTGATTGAACCCCTCGACGCTGGTCGGTCTCTCCCTGAGTGTGTGTTGATCTCTCAAACTATAGTCACTGTAACTAAAGGTACAGTGTAGGTATGGGTGGTAAATGTAGGTGAGACAGATGTCCTTTTACACTCCCGCCACCCCATAGGGCATTTGAGTCAAGCTCAGATTGCAAACTTGCCAGACGGCGTATCAACTGTAGATCGCAGGTCAGGTGGGGTTACAGCTACACTGTCCACCTAAGAAGTTCAGGTCAGTCCAGTGAGAGAGCAAATTGAGTCTATGGATCTTTCTGCACTTTCTGAGCCAGACCAGAGAAAAGTTAGATCCATGCTGCTTGAGCGGGAGCCAGTGTTTGCACCTTCAGACTTGGACCTTGGTTGTACTAACTTGGTGGCGTATGACATCCCCTTACTCGACAGTGCTCCTATTAGGCAGAGGTGCAGGCCAATCCCCCCCTCAAACGCCAGTTGCTAGACAGGAAGGTTATACGGGAAAGTTGAAGCCCCTATGCCTCTCCTAGTGAGGTAGAAGGATGGTAGCCTGAGGGGCCGTCCACACGGGTGAAAACGATCTTTTTTTTCTCCGTCTTCCTCGTCATCGTTTTAAGAATATTTGCGTCCACACGTCTTCACTTAAAACGACCGAAAACGCTGTAGTTCATATTCCAGGCCAATAGGTAGCGCTTGACATTCACCAAAAACGGAGAAGAAGACACGGAGCATGCGCATGCTTGCACGCTGTAAACAGACAGTAGACGGAGAATCCGAACACAACAAGAAGAAGATTAAAATGGCTAGTGCAAGGAAACCAGAATCGTTTGTGTGGACCGTTAATGAGGTCAAACTGCTGCTACGGCTCACACTCAACTACAAGGCATGTAAGTTGCAAGAAAGGCTCAATATCTTCTGCAGCACGAACACGAGCATGCAGGCCGCCGTTGTTGTTGTTGTTATGGGACGTCGTGGGGCGATGGCGTCATCGTTTTGGAAAGTATGCGGATTCGCCGTCCACATGAAAACGGGAGGGCTGCGTTTTCGGATTTCTCCACCCTGAGACCCGTTTTCAAAAAAGTGCGTTTTCAGGCGCTGCGTTTTCAGGATCCGTATGGACGGTCGGCCAAAACGATGCAATACATGTGCGTTTTCGCAAAACGCGTTGTTGTCTGGACGGGGCCTAAGACTCTGTGTGGACTACAGGCTGTTAAACGGCAAAACAAGAAAGGATGCTTTTCCTCTACCAAGGATCGAAGAGTCCTTGGATGCCCTGTCAGGAGCCCAGTGGTTCTCCACCCTCGATTTGGCCAGTGGTTACCATCAGGTCCCAGTTACAGAACAGGACAAAATGAAAACTGCTTTCTGTACCCCTTTTGGCCTATTTGAATTCCAATGGATGCTGTTTGGGTTATGTAATGCGCCCAGCACTTTTCAGCGACTGATGGAGCGGATGTTTGGAGACCAACACTGACGTTCCCTACTGCTTTACCTTGATGAGGTTGTTTTTTTTTCTTTCACAGTAGATGAAGACCTGAGTCATCTGGAGCTAGTATTTGACTGCTTTCAGAAGGAGGGATTGAAGGCCAAGCTCGAGAAATGCCATTTCTTCAAACAGCAAGTACAATACCTGGGGCATGCAGTTTCTGCTGCAGGTGTCTCTACAGACCCAAAGAAGATCACTGCTGTTGCTGACTGGGCAACTGCAGGTACAGTGCCTGAACTCAGGTCTTTCCTTGTTTTTGCCAGCTACAATAGACGTTTTTTCGAGGGGTTTGCCAAGCTGGCTGCCCCTCTCCACAAAGTAGTTGTAGTGGATTTACTTTCATTCTAGAGGTAGATACCAGTCTTGACGGTCTGGGGGCGATATTTTCTCAGGAGTAGGAGGGGAAGGTGAGACCCATTGCCTATGCCAGCCAGAGTCTCCATCCTGCAGAGAAAAATTACAACTCCATGAAACTCAAGTTCCTGGGCATGAAGTGGGCTATCACACAAACGTTCCGTGAGTACCTGTTGGACCAGAAATGCATGGTATGGACTGCCAACAACCCCCTCAGTCACTTAGGTACAGCTATATTAGGGGCCACGGTACAGTGCTGGGTGGCTGAGCTAACGGTTTTCGATTATACTGTGTGGTACCGCCCAGAGCTCAGCAGTAAGAATGCAGATGCCTTGTTCAGGCAGCATCCATCCCAAGTCGATGTCACTGGTATAGCTTGCCCTAGGACTCCTGTGCCACAGACTGTACAGGGAGCGGTTGCGAATGCAGGGGCAATGACCCAACATGCCATTTCCACTGCCCCAGAGTGTCCTCCACCTTTTGCCAGCAACAGCGATGCCTGGCCGTGTAGAAAGACAGGGACTCCATCCTGTAGCACTGGGGCTTTTGCGTCCCACTTTAAGAAGAGGACTTCTGCACAGGACATATCTGGGACTGATATAAGACTGGTGTCAAACATGTGAGAGATGTAGTGTGGCAAAACAAATACAGCCACAGACCCGAGCTCCTATGGGTCATTTGCTAGCCTCCAGACCTAATGAAATCTTGGCCATTGATTTCACCTTTCTAGAACCTGCTAGAGATGGGAGGGAATAAGTGATATTGTTGACTGACGTTTTCTCCAAGTTTTCCCAGGTTGTCTCTACCAGAGTTCAGCAGGCCTCAACAGTGGCAGATGTATTGACTAAGGAGTGGTTCTACAAATACAGTGTCCCAGCACGACTACACTCTGACCAGGGTCGCAGTAACGAGAGCACAGTAATCCAGCAACTGTGCGCGGTTACAGCATCAAGAAGTCTAGAACCACCCCCATCATCCTCAAGGAAATGGCCAGGGCTAACACTTCTTTGCACCTTGTCAGCTGAGCAGAAGCACAGATGGCTAGAATATCTGACAACAGATGATAACACCATACCACACCAAACTACAGGTCAGTCCCCCTTCCTGTTGATGTTTGGCCAGGAACCTCAGCTGCCTGTAGATTTTCTGCTCTGCTATGTGGAAGAGCCAGCAACAGAAGTCTGTGATTGGGTCTGGGAGCATCAGCGACGACTGCAAGTGGCAGTAGACAATGCCCGAGAAAGGATGATGCAGGCTACAGCCCTGTGGAAAGAGAGAGTGGGCCAACAGGCTCAGGAGGAGGTATTATCAGCAGGACAATATATTTATATATCTCAAGGACCATTCTCACAGAGAAAGGAATAAAATCCAAGATCTCTGGGTCCCCAAAGTGTTCCAAGTGATGAAACCTCCCCAGCCAGGAGGAGCAGTTTACGTTGTTGCGCGACAACATAGGCTGCCAGAGGTACATCATGTCCATCAGTCCATGTTCAAACCTGTACATATCTATATATACCTATGGGTGGTGGTTGGACCAAAAGACGCCCGGCCTGGCAGGGTACAGGCTGCACTTAATGCGGACCCAGTGATCTACCCTGTAGCACCAGCGGCAGTTTCACCTGAGTCCAGTATTGGTGCCAGTGCTGGCCCCCGGTGTTAGGGTGGTTGTCGGGTCGATAATGAACAAAAAATTGGGGTCAGAATGTAGCCGGTAGTGAGTGCCTTCTAGGCTAACATAGGTGTAGGTACGCGTGGCACGTCCTACTTCCGTGTTTCCAATTTATTTGGGCAGACTTATAAGCCGCACCGACCCGGTGAGACACTGCGACTGCTACAGCAGAGGCTCTGGTATGGGTTGGTTATAGATTTTAAGTGCAATATGCTGTTGTCCACTCTTACCCTCCGTGTTATTGTGTTCTTAGATCTCACTCAATTAGCGACTTCCCCCCACCTCTGTGTCCACATGTTGCGCAGTAGTACACTGCGATAAGCAAACAATAGACTGCCACTGCTGCTTTGCTTGCCTTGTTTTGTCTTGTTTCATTTTCTCTTTTGTTGCAGTTCATTATTATTTCATTGTAGTATTCCTGCTTTAATTATATAAGGTGGTTTTGTTTAGTTTCCCCTTGTTTCAGTTGTGGCATTTTCCTGTTGTTAGGAACAAACTGTAGTTATGAGCGGCGTGTTATAGTTTCGTAATCCATATACTTTTTGTTTGTGTAAGTGCTGTCAGCTGGCAGTGAGTGTGGTCACACGGATGGTGGAGGGTTTTTGTGATTAGAGTCTCTCACCTGTGCTTCACATCCCCCAATCGCGATTTTGGGAGGTCTTTTTTGTGTGTAGGGTGTGGGAGCCTTGTGAGTACACTAGCCTCCACTTTTTAATTACAGTATTTGCATAATGTTATCGCCCTCTTGCTACAGATTTTTTTTGTTTAACATTTAAAGGAGTCATCACCCGGAAATCGCAATTTCTCTCGTTAAATCATGCATATGGGTGTTGGACCTCTGTTGAAACTTGCCTGAAAAGCTGGAGTTTGAAAGTGGCTTATTTTTTTCGCTTTGGCTCTTTTTCCGAACAGGAATAGCGCACAGTAGTGCGCGTTCCTAAAGCACGAGATTTTGACTCTGCTCCTGTGGTGACGTTACCACAGGAGGCTACTTGCATAAGCTCGCATAAGCATCGGTCCACAGCCGTCCTCAGCCAGAGTGAGCACGCCAAATCTGCTTATTTCTCTGTCATTTTCACGCCATACATCGTCACCGCCAGCATTAAAACTCAGGTCTTACATGTAAAACACGGGTGTGAAAAGTAAGACGGAAAAAAAAAGAATTTACCATTCAGATACATCCTGCTGTAAACGTGTCTCTTCCACCGTCTCTGCCTCTTCACTCTCCCGTTCGGTTTCCGACTCCGGCTCGTACATAAATGCCTGAATTCCGTAGGGTTCATCATTTAGTGTGTGCGCCATGACAGGGGGCTGTTTATGTTTTGGAGTCTGTGTGCATGCAGGCTCGCCCCCGATTCCGGCTCTGTCCTTCCTGCGGCAAATCAACGCGCGCCTCATTACATATTAATACACTGCACATCCAGACCGGTCAAAACCTCGCGCATAATCTCGTGTGAGAAAGTCGCGGAATGAAAAAGTGTCAGAACAAGCTCTATGTTTGATTTTTTAAATTTTTTTTTTTTCTAATAAGTTTTGAGAATTGATCCAAAGCGATCCAAGAGGGACTGGATATGTATAAGAGCAGGTGATGACTCCTTTAAGTGTTTAACATATTGTGTTCAATCAATAAATTCTGTTTTGTTTTAGTATCCGTGGATTTCTAGGGGTTTGAATCGGTCAGTGTAAAAGTGTACAGTGCTTATTAGATTTTATTTTATTTTTCCTCAAAGGTTTAAGGGAAGTTTGTTTTTCTTTACTTTGATTAAATTCTTCCAACTTGTCTTTCAGGCTGCAGCCTTGACTCATGGACAGATTTCATCTACATTACATATTATTTCATCCTGTGTTCCACAGTATGTGACATCTTTCACCTTTTTTTGTAACAATATGTGTGTGTGTGTGTTTTCTTTCCTTTCCTTTCCTTTTTTTTCCTGTTTCTTCCCTTCTTCAAAGTTCAGTCTTCTCATTTGTGTTGTTGGAGTTTGTACTGTCTTCATTTTCCTGTGCCTCCTCACTTCCATGTCTTTTCACTTCACTCACTGTTGTATGATTATTAATAGGGATGCTCGATATCGGCTTTTCTGCCGATATCCGATATTCCGATATTGTCCAACTCTTAATTTCCGATACCGATATCACCCGATACCGATATATGCAGTCTTTTTACAACAAAACTGTTAGGTAACAACATAACATATCTCCTATTGTGGAATTAACACATTATGCCTAATTATATTGTGATGCATACATAAATGCAACATGGCTTTCCAAATGTAAACACTGTGCAAGAGTGAAGTACAGCCTTTTTCAACACAGAGTCCTCATCTAGCCATTGTGCAGTCAAACTCAACATGCTAACCTGGTTAACGCTTGAAGATGCTTATCTGTAGTGAAGCTAATGCATATGGCACCAGAGGTTAGCTTCTCGACATGGCTGTAAACAATAATGTACAATTCGGGTAAGCACTGGTCTGAGATATACTTGCGACTGGGCATAATGTGGCTCCAGGAACTCCACAAGTTTGGAGAATCCGGTGTCTTGAATGATAGAAAAAGGCTGGTTATCCAGTGCAATACACTCCAGTTGACTCTTTAAGCGACAACCGTGAGGTTTTTTTCGGTGTTTCGTTACGTCTTTTCATCACTTTGCTGCACAAATGTAGCGTGTAACTCTGCATGATTCTTCTTGAGGTGGGTGATCAAATCTACTTGTAGGTGACACTTGGAAATAGTTCCAAACCACAGACGTCTCATGCACCGGGCAGCCACGGTTAGCAACCCACGAGTGTAGCATCTGTTGTTGTTGTTATACGTCATCAACTGCACGCCTGTCAACGTCCCATGCTGCGTTCATGCAGGCTCGGAAATGCTGAAGCCTACAGAACAAACATCGGTTACCAAAAACCCAATACCGATAATTCCCGATATTACATTTTTAAGTCAATATCGGCCGATATTATCGGAGGGCCGATATTATCGGACATCCCTAATTATTAATTGATGTGTCAGTCTCTACATTTTCTTCATCCTCTGCACTATGTCCCATCTGTGTGGTTTCTTCATCATCTGTGTTTTTTTCGTTATTCTTTTGGGTTCTTTGTGTCCTTTCAACTCTGCAGGAACAATGTCTTCACTGACAGACAAATTTTCCTTTTTGATAATTCAACCTCTTTTAACACAAAAAGCTAGAGTTTTCAGCCTTCTGTGGTGGTGTCAATTTAAAGAAAGAAAAACACAGTGTCATTACACCATCAATACTTTTGTACTGTCTGTAAACTTGATGTGGCTCATCAGTGTATTTTTCCATAATGTATCGAATGATGGTAAATTAAATATATCACACACAGAGTTAGGGAAAGTGGTCAGTTTTATATGCTGGCACAGACACACACTGATTCTCTTAATAGAAATTACAGACAGTACACACATTCTTCTTTTTACCTCTTTGTTTCTGCTTCTCTGTCTTTGTCACTTCATCCAGATGTTGTTCACATGTGTCTTTGAACTGTTCTCTAACATTTACAGAAGCATCTTCTTCTTCTGCATTTCTGCCTCTGCAATTGTTTTATGATATAACATTTCCTGTGAGTACTTGACATAAAGTGTTTTAACTTTCAGTTATCAGCTTATATTTGCTACAGATAAAACCAACAGTTTCAAACCTGTCATGCATCTCTGGATCTTTCAGGACACTGTTGAGGGCTGCCTGATTGTTTGGGTCATCATGAGGTCTCTGTGTCTGAGTCACTTAAAAGACAGAAAAACACAGTGTCATTACACCATCACCAGCCATTTATAATGAATCACACAATTCAATATGTAGCCTATCATTGGTAAAAACACTTTCATATTCCATAGCATATTAACAGTATATAACTCATCCTTTTCATCTGAGAACAAAATAATGCACCATGCATTGTGTCCTTTGTGCAGCAGATGCAGGTGATGTTCAACAAAAATCATCACTTCCACGTCTTTTCACTTCACTCACTGTTGTATGATTATTAATTGATGTGTCAGTCTCTACATTTTCTTCATCACCCTCCTCTCCTCCTGCCTGAAGTCTCTCTTCCTTCCTATCTTTTTGCTGTTTCTTATCTGTCCTTCATACTCTGCACTATGTCTGCGTGGTTTCTTCATCATCGGTGTTTCTTTTGCCATTTCTTTTGGGTTCTTTGTGTCCTTTCAGCTCTGCAGGAACAATATCTTCACTGACAGACTTCCATGGTAAACATGCAGACCACAAAGAAATGAACCAGTTCTTATTATCGCCTTGTCCCTCCCTCTCTTTTATTGTCTCTTCATTGGATTTAGTTTCATTCTGTCTCATTTAAGGACAAATTCGACTCTGTAGCTTTAAGTTGAATAGAAAAAACATATTTCACAACCATATGTTAATATGACACCTAAATCAATTCTTTATGTATTTTTGTAGTCCTACCTCTGTACGTGAGGAGATAGACAGTCCTGGAGCTGATGAACAATCATTTTCAAGTTATTATTGGCATAGAAAAACAATGTGGTGACAAAATGTGGTGAACACTTACAGATAAATAAATCCGAAATTCTTATTGGTAAGAATAAAAAAAAAATGTTTTAAACATACCTGAAAGACCTGGCTTTTGCAAATGGCTGTTCTTTAATCTGCACGGTTCAACAAAAGCAGAACAATGTCAGAAAATTCTTTTTTTATGTTGATCTTACTGCTGATATGTTTTAAATGTGTAACGTCTTAATGGAACAGATTAATTTAAATCTTCCTTACCTTGCTGACATGATGATCATAATACTTATACCAGCTTTCGTCATCATTAGACAGGACGGTGGCTGTGTAACGTCCACCTCTTATACAGTCCATGTGATTCACCATCCCATACAGTTTGTATGTCTTGTTCTACAATGAAGAACACAGTCAGGAACATGAAATGACTTTTGAGCAACTAAGACCATTCAAATTAAAATCACAAATAAAAACAACTTTTCCTCACCTCCAACTGTAATTCACATGGCACTTCCACACAGCGGTCTGATTTGAAATGTGACCTGGTGTTGTAGTCAAAGTCAAATCTCTTCAGGAGAAGAATCAAGATCTGAGGAGCCTCCACCATCTCACGTCTCTAAATCACACAAGAAAAATCATCTTACACTATATCCTTTACTACAGAATAGTTTGATTTGATTTCAATATTAAAATTACCTGGATGTTGTTTGTGTTCACATTTTCAAGTTAAAACTCACACTTGTTGCTCTTGTTTTGTGTTGACAGTCGTAACAGTAAATCATGTTGCCACTAGAACATGTTTTTATTCGGAAAGTCCTCTTAAGGCTGCTCTCCTGTGGGAACACAAATGTTGTGACAAATGGCATATAAGCTCAGCATGCTCACATCACATATAAAAACACTAAACTACAGCTGTGAACTCTGTCTGCTCACCACACTGTAGGTTGAATGATGACCATCTTTAAGACACAGAGGGAGAGTCCAGAATGGATTTGTCTCTTCATTGATGATGTGATCTTTGCAGCACTTTGTTGTGTCTCTCAGCTGTCCTCGGAAAACCTGTGCATAAAAATATCACTTACAACACAGCATTCTCTTTAGTTCACCTGTAAGATTTTATAAGTTCTCACCTCAGAGGCCTCTGTGCTGACCTGATGTAAAATCTTCTCCAGGCATTCAAAGGCATCATATTGTTGATTAACTGCAGAGTGATACATTCAGTTGAATCTGATAAATTCATTTCATGAAAGCATTTTTAATCTACTCTTGATAGAATACTTTCCTCTCAACTGGCTGTTTCTGTCTGAATGTTTTGTCTTATTACTGTCCATCTTACCATTTTTAATCCCAAATGTTGTTGTGATGTTTTCTGTTCGACATGTTCTTTTCTTCAGACCCTCAAAGATTTTTCTCAGTTGTAGATCTGTTTGTTTTTGTGGATCCAACCTTTAGAGACAGAACAGTTTCTCAGTGAGTAGTGACTGCTTTAAAGTGCTCAGCGAAGGAGTTTTGTATAACTATACAAATCTCTTGCAAATGAAACATTGAACTCAAACCATGCTCTCTCTTGTCAAAACTGTATCTCATTAAAACGATACACACTGCTATCAATGTATAACTTGTTTTTCAAGTTCCAAATTTTTGTCCCAAAATAGGTTGTGATTGTATGATACATATATTAAGAAAACGTCTGCCATAATGTTCAGTTAAAATAGTCCTGAGAATGATAACAAATATTGCACAAAACAACACAAACATATCACAATAGATACGATGCACAGATGTATATCCAGTGTGCTCAAATTTAGCTAAACTCACAACCCAGCTTCCAAACATCAGAGTGGAAACTCAGAGTTGATGCAGAAATGCTTGAATTCAAACCAAATTTGCACTGATTTCATGAGGAATACTGAATGGCCTTCCTCCTCCTCCTCCTCTTCCTCTTTCTCTAACTCTTACTCTTTGTGTGTGTTCTCCATGTTGCTCCAACTTTTCTCCCGAGTCCTCTTTTATGCACTGAGTGGTGATTGAAATGTTTTGCCGATTGACTTTGAACAGTTGAGAAGTTATTGAGAACGACATTGTTCTGTAAACAGGGTGTAGCACTTTGAGGCCAGTGTTTTTCAGGTGAGCAAAGTGAGATAAGTAGTTAAGTTGTGTATGCAGTTGAAAAAAACTGTAATATTTTACATGATGTTGCGTCCCCATCCAAATTGTCCTCCTTCTACTTAAATTTGCTTCAGGAAAAAAGAAACAGCCGTTCCAAACCTGTCATGGATCTCAGTTGTCATGAAGAGAACCTGCAGGACACTGTTGAGGTAACATGTGGCTCCCTGATTGTACAGGCCATGATGACGTCTCTGAGGTGGAGTCACTTTAAAGAAACAAAATCACAGTGTCATTACACTATTAAATCTTTTGTACTATCTGTAAACTTAATTCGGCTCATCAGTGTATTTTTCGATGATGTATTTAATGATGGTATCTAAAATATATCACACACAGAGTTAGGGAAAGTGGTCAGTTTTGTATGCTGGCATAGACACACACTGATTCTCTTAATAGAAATTACAGACAGTACACACATTCTTCTTTTTACCTCTTTGTTTCTGCTTCTCTGTCTTTGTCACTTCATCCAGACGCTGTTCATGGGAGTCTTTGAACTGTTCTCTAACATTTACAGAAGTATTTTCTCCTACAGTTCTGATCCTGCAATCATTTTATGATATAAAGTTTCCTGTTAGTACTTGACATGATGTTTTTTACATTTCAGTTATCATCTTTTATTTGCTACAGATGAAAACAGCAGTTTCAAACCTGTCATGCATCTCTGGATCTTTCAGGACACTGTTGAGGGAAAGTGAGGCCCCCTGATTGTTTGGGTCATAATGATGTCTCTGTGTCTGAGTCACTTAAAAAACAAAAAAACACAGTGTCATTACACCATCACCAGCCATTTATAATGAATCACATAATTCAATATGTCATCTATCATTGGTAAAAACGCTTTCATATTCCATAGCATATTAACAGTATATAACTCATCCTTTTCATCTGAGAACAAAGTAATGCACCATGCATTGTGTCCTTTGTGCAGCAGATGCAGGTGATGTTAAACAAAAATGAATTATCGTCACTATTGAACATTTCTGAGCAAAACCAAAATCTGATTAAATCAAACTTTCCTTTTTAATAATTTAACGTCTCTTAACACAAAAAGCTAGTGTTTATTAGTTTTTATTCATTCAGCTTTCTGTGGTGAAGTCAATTTAAAGAAAGAATAACACAGTGTCATTACACCATCAATACTTTTGTACTGTCTGAAAAACTTAATTTGGCTCATCAGTGTATTTTCCCATAATGTATCGAATGATGGTATGTAAAATATATTACACACAGAGTTAGGGAAAGTGGTCAGTTTTGTATGCTGGCACAGACACACGCTGATTCTCTTAATAGAAATTACACACAGTACACACATTCTTCTTTTTACCTCTTTGTTTCTGCTTCTCTGTCTTTATCACTTCATCCAGACGCTGTTCATGGGAGTCTTTGAACTGTTCTCTAACATTTGCAGAAGTATTTTCTCCTACAGTTCTGATCCTGCAATCATTTTATGATATAAAATTTCCTGTTAGTACTTGACATGATGTTTTTTACATTTCAGTTATCAGCTTATATTTGCTACAGATGAAAATAGCAGTTTCAAACCTGTCATGCATCTCTGGATCTTTCAGGACACTGTTGAGGGAAAGTGAGGCCCCCTGATTGTTTGGGTCATAATGACGTCTCTGTGTCTGAGTCACTTAAAAGACAGAAAAACACAGTGTCATTACACCATCACCAGCCATTTATAATGAATCACATAATTCAATATGTCGTCTATCATTGGTAAAAACACTTTCATATTCCATAGCATATTAACAGTATATAACTCATCCTTTTCATCTGAGAACAAAATAATGCACCATGCATTGTGTCCTTTGTGCAGCAGATGCAGGTGATGTTAAACAAAAATGAATTATCGTCACTATTGAACATTTCTGAGCAAAACCAAAATCTGATTAAATCAAACTTTCCTTTCTAATAATTTAACGTCTCTTAACACAAAAAGCTAGAGTGTTTATTAGTTTTTATTTATTCAGCTTTCTGTGGTGAAGTCAATTTAAAGAAAGAATAACACAGTGTCATTACACCATCAATACTTTTGTACTGTCTGTAAACTTAATTTGGCTCATCAGTGTATTTTCCCATGATGTATCGAATGATGGTATGTAAAATATATTACACACAGAGTTAGGGAAAGTGGTCAGTTTTGTATGCTGGCACAGACACACGCTGATTCTCTTAATAGAAATTACACACAGTACACACATTCTTCTTTTTACCTCTTTGTTTCTGCTTCTCTGTCTTTGTCACTTCATCCAGCTGCTGTTCATGGGAGTCTTTGAACTGTTCTCTAACATTTACAGAAGTATTTTCTCCTACAGTTCTGATCCTGCAATCATTTTATGATATAAAGTTTCCTGTTAGTACTTGACATGATGTTTTTTACATTTCAGTTATCAGCTTATATTTGCTACAGATGAAAATAGCAGTTTCAAACCTGTCATGCATCTCTGGATCTTTCAGGACACTGTTGAGGGAAAGTGAGGCCCCCTGATTGTTTGGGTCATAATGACGTCTCTGTGTCTGAGTCACTTAAAAGACAGAAAAACAGTGTCATTACACCATCACCAGCCATTTATAATGAATCACATAATTCAATATGTCTTCTATCATTGGTAAAAACGCTTTCATATTCCATAGCATATTAACAGTATATAACTCGTCCTTTTCATCTGATAACAAAATAATGCACCATGCATTGTGTCCTTTGTGCAGCAGATGTAGGTGATGTTAAACAAAAATGAATTATCGTCACTATTGAACATTTCTGAGCAAAACCAAAATCTGATTAAATCAAACTTTCCTTTTTAATAATTTAACGTCTCTTAACACAAAAAGCTAGAGTGTTTATTAGTTTTTATTTGTTCAGCTTTCTGTGGTGAAGTCAATTTAAAGAAAGAATAACACAGTGTCATTACACCATCAATACTTTTGTACTGTCTGTAAACTTAATTTGGCTCATCAGTGTATTTTCCCATAATGTATCGAATGATGGTATGTAAAATATATTACACACAGAGTTAGGGAAAGTGGTCAGTTTTGTATGCTGGCACAGACACACGCTGATTCTCTTAATAGAAATTACACACAGTACACACATTCTTCTTTTTACCTCTTTGTTTCTGCTTCTCTGTCTTTGTCACTTCATCCAGACGCTGTTCATGGGAGTCTTTGAACTGTTCTCTAACATTTACAGAAGTATTTTCTCCTACAGTTCTGATCCTGCAATCATTTTATGATATAAAGTTTCCTGTTAGTACTTGACATGATGTTTTTTACATTTCAGTTATCAGCTTATATTTGCTACAGATGAAAATAGCAGTTTCAAACCTGTCATGCATCTCTGGATCTTTCAGGACACTGTTGAGGGAAAGTGAGGCCCCCTGATTGTTTGGGTCATAATGACGTCTCTGTGTCTGAGTCACTTAAAAGACAGAAAAACACAGTGTCATTACACCATCACCAGCCATTTATAATGAATCACATAATTCGATATGTCGTCTATCATTGGTAAAAACACTTTCATATTCCATAGCATATTAACAGTATATAACTCATCCTTTTCATCTGAGAACAAAATAATGCACCATGCATTGTGTCCTTTGTGCAGCAGATGCAGGTGATGTTAAACAAAAATGAATTATCGTCACTATTGAACATTTCTGAGCAAAACCAAAATCTGATTAAATCAAACTTTCCTTTTTAACAATTTAAAGTCTCTTAACACAAAAAGCTAGAGTGTTTATTAGTTTTTTATTTATTCAGCTTTCTGTGGTGAAGTCAATTTAAAGAAAGAATAACACAGTGTCATTACACCATCAATACTTTTGTACTGTCTGTAAACTTAATTTGGCTCATCAGTGTATTTTTCCATGATGTATCGAATGATGGTATGTAAAATATATTACACACAGAGTTAGGGAAAGTGGTCAGTTTTGTATGCTGGCACAGACACACGCTGATTCTCTTAATAGAAATTACACACAGTACACACATTCTTCTTTTTACCTCTTTGTTTCTGCTTCTCTGTCTTTGTCACTTCATCCAGCTGCTGTTCATGGGAGTCTTTGAACTGTTCTCTAACATTTACAGAAGTATTTTCTCCTACAGTTCTGATCCTGCAATCATTTTATGATATAAAGTTTCCTGTTAGTACTTGACATGATGGTTTTTACATTTCAGTTATCAGCTTATATTTGCTACAGATGAAAATAGCAGTTTCAAACCTGTCATGCATCTCTGGAGCTTTCAGGACACTGTTGAGGGAAAGTGAGGCCCCCTGATTGTTTGGGTCATAATGACGTCTCTGTGTCTGAGTCACTTAAAAGACAGAAAAACACAGTGTCATTACACCATCACCAGCCATTTATAATGAATCACATAATTCAATATGTCGTCTATCATTGGTAAAAACACTTTCATATTCCATTGCATATTAAGAGTATATAACTCATCCTTTTCATCTGAGAACAAAATAATGCACCATGCATTGTGTCCTTTGTGCAGCAGATGCAGGTGATGTTCAACAAAAATGAATTATTGTCACTATTGAACATTTCTGAGCAAAACCAAAATATGATTGAATCAAACTTTCCTTTTTAATAATTTAACGTCTCTTAACACAAAAAGCTAGAGTGTTTATTAGTTTTTATTTATTCAGCTTTCTGTGGTGAAGTCAATTTAAAGAAAGAATAACACAGTGTCATTACACCATCAATACTTTTGTACTGTCTGTAAACTTAATTTGGCTCATCAGTGTATTTTCCCATGATGTATCGAATGATGGTATGTAAAATATATTACACACAGAGTTAGGGAAAGTGGTCAGTTTTGTATGCTGGCACAGACACACGCTGATTCTCTTAATAGAAATTACACACAGTACACACATTCTTCTTTTTACCTCTTTGTTTCTGCTTCTCTGTCTTTGTCACTTCATCCAGCTGCTGTTCATGGGAGTCTTTGAACTGTTCTCTAACATTTACAGAAGTATTTTCTCCTACAGTTCTGATCCTGCAATCATTTTATGATATAAAGTTTCCTGTTAGTACTTGACATGATGGTTTTTACATTTCAGTTATCAGCTTATATTTGCTACAGATGAAAATAGCAGTTTCAAACCTGTCATGCATCTCTGGAGCTTTCAGGACACTGTTGAGGGAAAGTGAGGCCCCCTGATTGTTTGGGTCATAATGACGTCTCTGTGTCTGAGTCACTTAAAAGACAGAAAAACACAGTGTCATTACACCATCACCAGCCATTTATAATGAATCACATAATTCAATATGTCGTCTATCATTGGTAAAAACACTTTCATATTCCATTGCATATTAAGAGTATATAACTCATCCTTTTCATCTGAGAACAAAATAATGCACCATGCATTGTGTCCTTTGTGCAGCAGATGCAGGTGATGTTCAACAAAAATGAATTATTGTCACTATTGAACAACATGTCTGAGCAAAACCAAAATATGATTGAATCAAACTTTCCTTTTTAACAATTCAAACTCTTTCAACACTAAAATGTAGAGTGCTCATTTGTTATTATTTCATTTTTCTTCAAAGGTTTAAGGGAAGTTCCTTTTTCTTTATTCAATTCTTCCAACTTGTCTTTCAGGCTGCTGACTCCATTCTGGACAGATTTCATATACACTGCATATTATTTCATCCTAGGCATGTGCACACATAATTGGCTGTGGGACAAAAGCCCCTCTCCTCTGATTGGCTGTGGGATCAGTCAATCTCATATCAGCACCCGCCTTTTGCACCATAGACTGAATGCACAGATAGTTTTGCACCACATATCTCAGTGGTGGCGGGATTCCTAATTCGTAGTTGAAGGAACAGAATCTGTGAGTCGTGGGGAAGATTTGCACACTTGTACTTATCGATTTGTGTTTGTATTTTAAAAGAACAAAAGTATTTTCGTGGGAAATTATTTTACATACATTGAACATTTATTGCACAAGTTCACATTCAGATTTACGCATATTCAAATGTTGTCCACAAGTTCACATTGTCTGATACAGGTGCACAAATATGTTTTGCACAAAATATACTACAACAACTGAAGCAAAAATGTGAGCGTGTCAGTTTTTTAACCTGTGACTTGTAAAATAGTATTTGTGCACTGTAATTAAGAATTTGTGAATGTGTAAGTGTTGCGTTGTATTTGTGGACAGAAAAAAAAACTACAAGTACATAACTCATAGAGTATGTTACTACACATTTACTGATACACATACACAGTCACTGTACACAACTACAAATTCCACTGTTACAGGTGCTCAAACCTTTTGCACCAATAATACCTTCATACTCAAGCACCCCTTATGTGTGCACGTGCCTGCTCATTTTACAGGACAAAGTTAACTCTGTAGCTTTAAGTTTAAGAGAAAAAACATATTCAACAATCATATGTTAATATGAAACCTAAATTCATCCTTTATGTATTTTGTAGTCCTACCTCTGTACGTGAGGAGATAGACAGTCCTGGAGCTGATGAACAATAATTTTGAAGTTATTATTTGCACAGACAAACAATACAGGGACAACATGTGGTGAACACTTACAGATGAATCTCAAATCATCCCAAATAATTACTGGTATATAAAAAAAATAAAATATGAAAAAATAAAAAGTTTTTTAAACATACCTAAATGTGCCTGCTTTTGCAAACAGCTGTTCTTTAACCTGCACGATTTAACAAAAGCAAACCAATGTCAGCAAATGTCTTATTAATGTTGATCTTTCTGTTGGTGTGTTTTAAATGTGTAACGTCTTAATGGAACAGATTAAGTTAAATCTTCCTCACCTTGCTGACATGATCATCATCACACTCATACCAGGTGTTGTCCTCAGACAGGACGGTGGCTGTGTAATGTCCACCTCTTATACTGCCCATGTGATTCACCATCCCATACAGTTTGTATGTCTTGTTCTACAATGAAGAACACAGTCAGGAACATGAAATAATTTTAAAAGCAATTAAGACCATTCAAATGAAAATCACAGATCAAAATAACTTTCCCTTGCCTTCAACTGTAATTCACATGGCACTTCCACACAGCAGTCTGATTTGAAATGTGACCTGGTGTTGTAGTCAAAGTCAAATCTCTTGAGGAGAAGAATCAAGACCTGAGGAGCTTCCACCATCTCACATCTCTAAATAACACAGGAAACATCATCACACATTATATCCTTTAACATAGAATAGTTTAATTTTATTCCAGTATTAAAATTGACCTGGATATTGTTCTTGTTTTCATTTTCAGCTCAAAACTCACACTTGTTTCTCCTGTTTTCTGTTTACAGTCGTTGCAATACATCATGTTGCCACTAGAGTATTTTTTTGTTTGGAATGTCCCCTCAAAGCTGCTCTCCTGTAGGAAAACAGATGTTGTAATAAATGACATATTACCTCAGCATGCTCACATCACATATAAACACTTAAGTACAACTGTGAACTCTGTCTGCTCACCACACTGTAAGTTGAATAATGACCATCTTTAAATGACAGTGGGAGAGTCCAGAATGTTTTTGTCTCTTCATTGATGATGTGGCCTTTGAAGCACTTTGTTGTGTCACTCAGCTGTCCTTGGAAAACCTGTGCATAAAAATATCACTTACAACACAGCATTCTCTTTAATTCACCTGTAAGATTGTATAAGTTCTCACCTCAGAGGCCTCTATGCTGATCTGATGTAAAATCTTCTCCAGGCATTCAGCTGCATCACGTTGTTGATAAACTGCAGAGTGACACATTCAGTTGAATCTGATATATTAATTTCATGAAAGCATTTTTAATTCACTGTTGATAAAACACTTTCCTCTTAATCACCTCTTCAAGTCTGAATGCTTTTTAGGGTCTTTTAAGCTGCCAGGACACTATTGTATTCCTAGGAATTCTTTCTTTCTTTCTTTCTTTCTTTCTTTAGGGTCCAGGCAGGTAAGCTGCCAGGACACTATTGTATTCCTAGGAATTCTTTCTTTCTTTCTTTCTTTCTTCTTTCTTCTTTCTTCCAATGAAGTCATAATTCCCAAGGGCGAAAACTCACCAAACTTTACAGAAATGTCCGGCCCCATGCCAGATTTACTTAATTCCAAGGACATGTCAATATTCCTCCTGGGGGCACAATAAGTGTTTAAATTTTAAAAACTTTAAAAATACCTACAAAATCAACAGTACATGCTACAGTTTTGAAAATGTCACCAAACTGTAGCCCCAATACTGCTGAAACTTTAGCCTACTTAAACTCAGTACAAATTATGAAGTCCATCACTCAGTTTTTTTCAAACCTGTAAAACTTATAAAATCTCCTCCCACAATTTTTGCTCAATTGTCACCAAACTTGCTAGAGAGCATCTTCAGACCGTCCTCCACAAAACTTTTTTCTTGGATTTTTGATTTATCAAAAATTAAGCCTACAGTGCATCAAAATGTTTGACTGTAAACAGTAGCTACTGTAAACATATACTATCAAATTCTTGCTAAATACATTTTCAATCTTCCTGAAAAAAATTGAGAATATTTTGGAGTCATGGTTGATGAAGTTTGGCAGATAGAATTTTATCTCAAAAACTGAATTTTTGAGAACATTTTGAATTCTGCTCTCATGGGAACAACTGGAGTCAATGCAAGAGTGGCATTTTTAAACATCAGATTTTCTCTTATGAAGCAAAACACTTAGAATTAAAAACAAATCACCCAAATCTCCATGCTGTCAAGATGCAATTTATGTATTATCAGATTTTTGTTCAGGTAACAGAATTTCAGACATTTTGACCATTTTTTAAATCTGCCTTGACAACGGCTGCCTGGACAGTGACTCCCTGAGTCGACAAATGAAGCTACACAGTAGGTCTCACTTCCAATTAGCTCAGTGAGTTAGGAGCTGGTTCTTGGTGTCAGGGGTTGTGGGTTCGAGATCCAGCAAGGATTATGATGACAGATCAAAATGTCGGATGTCCTCAACATGATGCACAAGACCTGGGGTCCGTTTCACAAAGCAGGTTCAATTAACTCTGAGATAGGAAACTCAGAGTTTTTGGTTCCAGAACAGCTGATTTGAGTTAGTTTGATCAACTTGGAGTAGTTTCACCTGGAGTTAAGCGCGTGCGCCACAAGTATAAAAAGACAGCATCAATGGAGCCCCGATTCGACGAGTCACCATGGCAACGGGGAAGAGGAGGGCTACGTTTTGCACCCCACTGGAATTGGAAATATTAATGCGCTTAAATGGTGAGTTTGAGCACTTTATTAGAAGGAAGTGTAACACCGCTGCAGCAGCAAAAGAGAGGGAGACGGCGTGGGAGAACATTGGAACTCGGATCAATGCGTAAGTTTAAATGTAGTCCTTTGCAATCACAATAATATTATAGGGGGAGACTGCTTGAGTGGTAGCCGATTAATTTATTTCATATAGGTGCAACCCGGAGAAGCGCACTTGTCAGCAACATAAAAAACATAAAAACATTGTTCAAACAGGTAAGACCTCGGCATAATCTCATGGGGGTACCTCATTTTGATCATGTTTTACATTGTAAAGTAAATATTAAGTGGCTGTTTGACTGTACAGTTGTTTTATCCCGAACATAATGCTGTTTTCACACACATAAATGTCTTCTCATCTATATCATGTTCTGTTAAATAATGAAGCCTATTTAAACTAACACAGACTTCTACTCAGCCAACAGAAAGCAGATGCCCGTAAAACGGAAGGCAGAGTAGCTGAAAATGATAAAGATGGGCAGTGCCGTTTCTGTCTTTTTGGGGGCCCTATGCAAGATGCTGTTTGGGGGCCCCTATTTTGTCAAACTACGATGGATAGATTCCTAACCCTTTTGGGTGATCCATAAAGATGCAACAATCTATTACATTTTAAGAGGAAAACAGGCTAGAGTCGTGAAAACCTCTCTCAAATTAAAATCAAACATCTTAAGTTGACCCACACTAGTAAGTTGAACTGATAGAAATGATAATACTAGGTAAACAATAGGGATCCTTGAAAGGTCAATAAATGAAACTGATGGAGTGTGCCTCAATTTTGTTTTATTTTAAGGTGACATTAAACATATAACATACATACACCCAAAACTAAAGTTAAAGTTGTATAGAAAATAAAATAGGCTATTACTTAGAAAAGAAAATGAGCCAGCATCCATATCAATATGCAAACAATAAAAACAAAAAAACAGCCAAGAATAATATAGTTGAGGTAGTAAGGAACCTTTCAAATGTAACACGAGCCCTTCAGGACCAACACAATAAATCAGCATACAATAAAAATGCAACAATGAAAACAAACCAACAATAAAAACAATACTTTAAAGGAACCATACAGAACTGTATAACACAATCACACCACTTTGTGATGATTATCAGTATCATCTGAGTCTTGTGTTTTAAGCAGATCTACCCTAAGCCCCTCCTCAACATTTCTGCTTCCTTGCCAGCATGTGAGAGCTGCTTGTCAATCTCTGGTGCTGAAGGCGGCAGTGCTGCTTCCTGTTCTGCGGCTCCAAAATACTTCAGAATTGCTCCTGCAAAGACGAGACTCCTCAGGTTACCAAGCAAAACAGATCCTAAGCAAATACGTATACTATATAATTGAGTTATGTTACACTAATCTAGAAATTCATAATCTGTTTTTATTTTAAACCTTGCAATATACAGCACAGTGTCCCTTTAAAGCATGCACCCAATTTCAAAGTTGTCACTTTTAAGCAGTTTCAAAGAGTTATCAGACAAAGATAAATGACTGATGAGCTTTATGTGATATTGAAGGAATATCTTAGTTTATATTTCACAGAGTAATACAAAGTGAACTACTTGCTTAACTGATGATTTGGTCTTAACATATATTCTGTGGGCAGAACTAACGGTCCTATATAGTATAGTTCACTTTAACTTTAATTTGTGTTATTATGATTCTTTTGAATAAAACAAAGTAATACATCAAAAACATAACTAAACTGTAGGAATGTAGGCAAATGTGTTCAAATTATATTGTCACAATAAATATTCTAATAAATGTTGAAAAGAAAGACGCAACTAGCTCAGCAGAGTTAACAATAATCCACTCAGAGCAATAATCTACTGCCACAATAGTCCATAATAATCTACAGTAGGCCTCATATGCATTAGGGTTGTTTAGCACACTTCACATTAGAGACCTACAAACTGAGGAAACACTAAAATTGATAAATTAATCATAAAAACAATCCTAAAGTAATGTTATGTGACAAATATTGAAGAGCAGAGGAGGTCTATGACGACCAGCAGCTCCACTGGATGAGGATCCAGCAGACATGACAGATATCTGCCGAACACACACACCCTTACTCACAAATATAATGCCAACGAACTGGACCTGCTGTGATTCACCAAAACTGGTTTCACTTCAGCCAATCAGTGTTATGGCATTCACATGTGAGATACATTTTATTTCAGCCCTCTCCTAAAGCAAACACTTAAGCTAGCTAAAAAAATCGGCATTTTAGCGAGCCCCTCCAACCCACATAATGAAAAAAACCCTTACCTTTATCCAGCGAGCGTTTTTCTTCATCGAGTTTCTTCTTTTTTCTGCGCCAGATGAATACGCTAGTTTGGTCGCCATGCCGTGAATGACCTGAATTTACGGCTCGGCGCAATTCCCCGCCCCCTCCTAGCTTAGTAGTACTGGTCGTCATAGCAACGCGGCATGGTAGACACCAGATCTGACCAATCAGCGGGCCAGGTGTCAGGTCCTTTTCACATCTTTTCCTTCGGGTCATTCCTCAGGTATTGCAGCTGACCTTGCAACTTGAGGGGGACCCCTAGTGGCGCGGGGGCCCTATGCACCCGCATAGTCCGCTTATAGCAAGAAACGGCTCTGAAGATGGGTAGTAGCCGTTTCAGGGCGAGGCACACTTTTCTGACCGCTGTGCATACAGTTGCTTTGCTCAAGTGCTCTGCATCTCCGACGTTGTATAAAAAAAAACTCCCATTTGCAAAAAAACGCAGCGCAACACACAATATCTGCTGGGATGTGAGAGCATGACTTCGGTTGGTAATGTTGGAAATGTAAGGACGGATCAGGTTATGTATGTAAATGATGGACTGTGACGTAAAACGGTACCGCTCAAAAAGATAATTGTCTGGAAATGCAAGAACATCTTGCGCGGTCTGAAAATCATCTCCCGACTGCTGCACCTTCATCCACGGGATCATTATCAAAAGGACATGCCATGGTAGTGAAAATAGTCGCCACCTAATAGGCTATAACTTATAATGTAGGCCTGATTTTTGCAATGATTTTCTCAAAAAACAGATGGCAGAACTATTCTACGCTAAAACTCGCCTGCTGACTGAATGAATGATGAAATCAAATACCGTGTGTGGCTGAAAGAGGGCGGAGACAGAGAGAAACTCGAGGTTTGTTGAGAAAAACCTGGTCCCGACCAGGTTAGTTTCAGAGAGTATGTTACCATGGTAACTGACCGAGAGTTTAAGTTACCTCTCTCTGTGAAACAGGCTAGAGTTACCCCTGTTTCTCTGGTTTGAGCTTCGTCCCTTTGTGAAACGGAAAACTCAGAGTTTCTTTCATTTCAGGATTAACAGACTCAGTGTTTTCACAAAACCTGCTTTGTGAAACGGACCCCTGATGGTGGCATCACAGCAAGCCTCTAAATTAAATAAAAACAAATAGCTTGGACCAGACCATGGGTGAAAGCTAACCAATTTTGCATAAAGGTCCAGTCTCATGCCAGATTACCTCAGCTGTAAACCCAAGCCAATAGTCCTGATGGTGGCGCTACAGCAAGCATCTGAAGTTCAAAACGTTTGAAAATTCATAACAAATCAACCCGCTAGAACTTCACACTTTCATCAAACTGTAGCCCCAATACTAAAGAAACTTTTGTACATTTAAACCTATAAAAAATTATGAAGTCCATCACTCTGTTTTTTTTTAAACTGTAAAACTTATAAAAACCTCCCACAATTTTTGCCTACAGTGCATGAAAATGTTTGACTGTGAACACTACTGTAAACATATACCTGCAAATTGATAAATAAATCTTCAATGTTCATGAAAAAATTGAACATTTTTTAGAGTCATGGTAGATAATATTTGACAAATATCAGAATTTTACCTAAAAAACTGAATTTTTGAGAACATTTTGAATTCTGCTCTCATGTGAATAATTCCAGTCAATGCAAGCAGCATTGTTAAACATCAGTTATTCACTTATGGAGCAAATCAATCATTTTTAAAAACAAATTACCAACATCTTTATGCTGCAATATGTGTATTTTAAGATTTTTGTCTTGATTACTGATTTTTTTTACAGTGGTTTCAAGTCTGCCTGCACAACAGTGAATGGCTTACTCAATTTGTGAAGCCACTGTTATGTTGCCACTTGCCGATTAGCTCAGGGCGATAAATGACAGTCTTTGGTTCCAGAAGTTGTGAGTTCAAGCCTCAAGTGGTCCAAAATGAACATTGTTGTCAACTGTCTTGTCTTCCTATTCTCCTGTTTGTTGCTGAGAATTGCCTAAATTTGCCCAAAATAGCCCGGACCCGACTCATCGCTGCGCAGCAGCTACAATTCTTATTTATTACTGTCCATCTTACCAGTTTTAATCCCAAATGTTGTTGTGATGTTTTCTGTTCCACATGTTGTTTTCTTCAGTCCTCCAAAGATTTTTCTCAGTTGTAGATCTGTTTGTTTTTGTGGATCCAACCTTTAGAGACAGAACAATTTCTTAGTGAGTAGTGACAGCTTTAAAGTGCTCAGTGATGAAGTTTTGTATAACTATAAATAAGTGCACAGCTCTTTTATGCACTGAATGGTGATTGAAATGTTTTGTCGATTGACTCTGAACAGGTGAGAAGTGAGTGACAACAACATTGTACTGTAACCAGGGTGTAGACCTTTGAGGCCAGTGTTTTTCAGGTGAGCAAAGTGAGATAAGTGGTGAGCTACATGAGGTGCAAGTTTTCAGACTTGTGTGCATAATTCTATTTTCTTGTGTGTGCAATTGAAAAAAACTAATATTTTACATAATGTTGTGTGCACATCCAAATTGTCCTCCTTCTACTTATATCTGCTGCAGTTTCAAACCTGTCGTGGATCTCAGTCGTCATGAAGAGAACCTGCAGGACACTGTTGAGGTAACATGTGGCTCCCTGATTGTACAGGCCATGATGACGTCTCTGTGTCTGAGTCACTTAAAAGATAGAAAAACACAGTGTCATAACATCATCACCCGCCATTTATGATGAATCGCATAACTCAATATGTCGTCTATCATTGGCAAAAACAATTTCATATTCCGTTGCATATTAACAATATAACTCATCCTTTTCATCTGAGAACAAAATAATGCTCCATGCATTGTGTCCTTTGTGTAGCAGATGCAGGTGATGTTCAACAAAAATGAATTATTGTCACTATTGAACAAAATTTCTGAACAAAACCAAAATCTGATTGAATAAAACTTTACTTTTTCATAATTTAACCTCTTTGAACACTAAAAGCTAGAGTGTTTATTCGTTTTTATTTAATTTTTTCTTAAAGGTTTAAGGGAAGTTTGTTTTTCCTGTGTGTGTGTGTGTATGTGTGTGTGTGTGTGTGTGTCTTCTGTAATAGCATCCAAACCCAATAGGAGTGGGTTTAGTCTTTTATTTATTTTTTTCTGTCTTTGTATGTATTTTTCCCTTTTTCTTTTCTTTTTTCTATTCTTTTTTTTTCAATTCTTCAACTTTCACAGATTTCTCATTTGTGTTGCTGTGTTGTGTTGACTTCCACGTCTTTTCACTTCACTCACTGTTGTATGATTATTAATTGATGTGTCAGTCTCTACATTTTCTTAATCACCCTCCTCTCTTCCTGCCTGAAGTCTTTCTTCCTTCCTATCTTTTTCTCATCTGTCCCCCATCCTCTGCAGCATGTCCCATCTGTGTGGTTTCTTCATCATCAGTGTTTCTTTCACCATTTCTTTTGGGTTCTTTGTGTCCTTTCATCTCTGCAGGAACAATATCTTCACTGACAGACTTCCATGGTGAACATGCAGACCACAGAGAAATGAACCAGTTTTATTGCCTACTCGTCCCTCCCTCTCTGTCGTTGTCTTTGCATTTGATTTAGTTTCATTCTCTCTCATTTTACAGGACAAATTCAACTCTGTTTAAGTTGAATAGAAAAAACATGTTTCGCAATCATATGTTAATATGACACCTAAATTAATCCTTTATGTATTTTTGTAGTCCTACCTCTGTACGTGAGGAGATAGACAGTCCTGGAGCTGATGAACAATCATTTTCAAGTTATTATTTGCAAAGACAAACAATATAAGGACAACATATGGTGAACACTTACAGATAAATAAATCCCAAATTATTATTGGTAAATAAAAAAATAAAAAAATTTAACATACCTGAATGTCCCTGCTTTTGCAAACAGCTGTTCTTTAACCTGCACGGTTCAACAAAAGCAAACCAATGTCAGCAAATGTATTTTTAATGTTGATCTCTCTGTTGGTGTGTTTTAAATGTGTAACGTCTTAATGGAACAGATTACGTTAAATTTTCCTCACCTTGCTGACATGATCATCATTACACTCATACCAGGTGTTGTCCTCAGACAGGACGGTGGCTGTGTAATGTCCACCTCTTATACTGCCCATGTGATTCACCATCCCATACAGTTTGTATGTCTTGTTCTACAATGAACAACACAGTCAGGAACATGAAATCATCTTAGAAGCAATTAAGATGATTGAAATGAAAATCACAGATAAAAACGTTTTTTTCTTGCCTTCAGCTGTAATTCACATGGCACTTCCACAGAGCAGTCTGATCTGAAATGTGACCTGGTGTTGTAGTCAAAGTCAAATCTCTTGAGGAGAAGAATCAAGATCTGAGGAGCTTCCACCATCTCACATCTCTGAATAACACAAGAAACATCATCACACACTATATCCTTCAACACAGAATAGTTTCATTTAGTTCCTGTATTAATTTTGACCTGGATATTGTGTGTGTTTTCATTTTCAGGTCGAAACTCACACTTGTTGCTTCTGTTTTCTGTTTACATTTGTTGCAGTACATCATGTTGCCACTAGAGTAAGTTTTCATTTGGAAAGTCCTCTCAAAGCTGCTCTCCTGTGGGAACACAAAAGTTGTAATAAATGGCATATTAGCTCAGCATGCTCACATCACATAAAGAAACTAAACTACAACTGTGAACTCTGTCTGCTCACCACACTGTAGGCTGAATAATGATTTTTCAGTGACAGAGGAAGAGTCCAGAATGGATTTGTCTCTTCATTGATGATGTGGCCTTTGGAGCACTTTGTTGTGTCTCTCAGCTGTCCTTGGAAAACCTGTGCATAAACATATCACTTACAACACAGCATTATCTTTAGTTCACCTGTAAGATTTTATAAGTGCTCACCTCAAAGGCCTCTGTGCTGATCTGATGTAAAATCTTCCCCAGGCATTCAAAGGCATCATAATGTTGATTAACTGTAAAAGAAAAAAATCTGTTGAATCTGATATATTAACTTCATGAAAGCATTTTTAATTCACTGTTGATAAAAAAATCCTCTCAATTGCCCCTTTAAGTCTGAATGATTTTTCTTATTCATTACTGTCCATCTTACCAGTTGTAGTCCCAAATGTTGTTGTGATGTTTTCTGTTCTACATGTTCTTTTCTTCAGGTCTTCAAAGATCTTTCTCAGTTGTAGATCTGTTTGTTTTTGTGGATCCAACCTTTAGAGACAGAACAGTTTCTCAGTGAGTAGTGACTGCTTTAAAGTGCTCAGTGATGGAGTTTTGTATAACTATACAAATCTCTTGCAAAATGAAACACTGAACTCAAACCACGTTCTCTCTCGTCAAAACTGATTCCCATTAAAACAATATACACTGTTATTAATGAGTAGCTCGTACACAGCATGATTTAGGTGAGAAGTGAGAGAGAACAACATTGTTCTGTAACCAGGGTGTAGCACTTTGAGGCCAGTGTTTTTCAGGTGAGCAAAGTGAGATAAGTGGTGAGCTACATGAGGTTCACGTTTCCAGACTTGTGTGTATAGTTACATTTTTTATTTATGCTATTGAGAAGAAATTTAATATTTTACATAATGTTGTGCCCAAATCCAAATTGTCCTCCTTCAACTTATATTTACTTTAGATAAAAGCAGCTGTCTCAAACCTGTCGTGGATCTCAGTGGTCATGAAGAGAACCTGCAGGACACTGTTGAGGTAACATGAGGCTCCCTGATTGTACAGGCCATGATGACGTCTCTGTGGTGGAGTCACTTAAAAGAAATATATGGAATGTTTTACCTTCGTAGCATGACTTGTTTCTCTAAATGGTATGTCTGTCATCGTTTGCTCTTATTTCTTTCTTTACCTGTTGGTACTTTCTCTTCTGCTTTTGTCGTCTCATGAGTTTTTTCTTTTGTTCCAGCAGACATTATTTCTCCCATCTCATTATTGTCTTATATCTGCTTGATGTGTGATGCTGAAATCCATAGTGCTTTTACTCACATACACATTTTCTTGTACCTTTACATTTTCTGCTAATCATTTCACATCATCAAACAATCATTCTGAAATTTTCCGCACGAGCTGTCTGACCATCCCCACAATTCACTAGAAATGGCTCTAAAAACGCCACAACTACCTGGTTTGCAGATACAGCGCCAGAATTTAGTTCAGTGTTGATGAGAAATGTTAGAAGGGGTTGAAGAAAAGGAAGCGTAAACTTGCGTTACCGTTACCGTGAACTTGATGTTATGACTGATCAAACTGGCAGACGAAATGAAGAAACGAAACGAAATCAAGCAAGTGAAACGGCAGAAAGTGCCATGAACTTTGACTGCACTTTGGAGGAGTTCAGATTGGTCTGAATAAAAGCCGGCGGCGAAGAAACGCATCTCTGCGCACAGTGAGAGTGTGCGAGCTACTGCAGAAGGAGAAGGGGTCCCTGCCCTCCCTCAGCTTCATGAGCAGTTGTTACCGTGGGCCAGAAAATCAGTACGGTCTTCCAAAAGTCTCTTCCGCCTATGTTGCGCATTGGCATATCCTCTAGCAGCACCACATGTATCAGGTGACACGGCCGTTACGCACCGCTACAGCCCGTATAGTAGCGGTTACGCTGGAAAGATTATTAGTCCCCAATTATACAGGAAAATAATCTAGTTATCTTTATTTACGGTAATAAAGATTGTGTATTTCTTTGTTTATTTCCATATTGATCATCATAATTATAATTAACATGATGCACACTGACACGCTAATATTTACGGGAGACAGTATAATCCTGTAACACAACTCAGTGAAATAAACAGCTCTAAATAAATCGTCACCCTAATTCACACTTTTCAGATCATTTTTGCCAACTTGCAAAATCACAATAATAAGACTGAGAAGACTGCGTGCATGGTACGCACGGTGTTAATGATGGGTACCCGTACGCACAGTTTCACGCTCTGCGGATTTTTATACATTCCGAAACTTGCGTGGAAAGTGCAAAAGTAGCCTACATTTTCCATGTGTACGAGTGGTTTATACATTTTAGCATCATGTAACCATGTGAAACAGTTAATAATTTAGCGTTTATTAAGGTGTAATTTCTTCATTATTGAAAGATAAAAGCAATCGCGCGTCCGTACTTCAAAAAGTTCACATCAGATACGGAAAAAAGAGGAAATAAATCGGCCACGCAGCTGTACAGGAAGCAAAAAGCAGAAAAAATGAACAATTGAAACATATTTGCCAGCATATTTAAGGCAGTTTGGTAATGTAAGCCTAAACGAGAGACAGAAAGGTAACACTCACCGGTGCGATCATATAGCCTAATAAACCAGTGTAGAGGATGTTATGAAACACAAGTGGAGACTCAGAATCTGGAGATGACGCAGCTTCGCTCACACCGGCAGTGTGTCTGCTCTGACCTGTTTACAGCTCACAGAAAATGAAACTGAGAAGAGTCTCTGCTGAAGTTTAGTTGGACCCGAGGCTAAATATATAAACACGTCAAGTGTTCCACGCCACTTTCCACGCAGGTTTGTTTGCATTGTGCTAAAAATCCACAGAGGCTAAAACTGTCCGTCCTGGTACGGGAATAGGTTCACACTAATCATATAATCCCAGCCTACAAATTAGCAAATTATTAAAATGATTTTGTGTTTATGTTTTCCGGCACTTTGATATTGTTACGTTATTTTAGCTGCAGAGCAGTTCCATCGTGCTGATGTGTGATAAAATAAAGATTCTTCTTCTTCTTCTCTGCATACAGACGGCTGTTATACATCTTTTAGACATAAGATTGCTCGCTGGGAGTTTCAGTTATGTGTTCTTGATGCGCCCATGTGATGTCCCCGTGTAAGCTCTCATGTTTCTACCACTTTTCAACACAATTGAAGCCCTGGACCGAAGATGAACTGCTGAAACTGTTTGTATGAAGAATCAGGGCTCATTTCTTGTTCGGAGGGAGAGCCCACATTATGCGATTATCAGAATAACATCTTAAAAGGCAGTCACTGTTGAATTTTCACTTCGCACATTGGCACAACGTTACACTCAAATGAAAACAGGCGCAGCTTGGTTTCGTATTTATTTTCATGCCGTTAAAGCGAATATCACACAATATCAAATTAACATGATGAGCTCCATTTTCCGAAATAAAACATAAACATCACACAATATCAAAGAATAATGTCTGATACAGAAACAGACAAACATTTTTAATCATTGTGTCATTTTCAAACTTGTACCCAGCTGGTTGTTAATCATATCGCAGCTATGAGGAAAATATTGTCTTCATTTAACACAGTTCTATGCGCGTATGTGAGACCCAAACCCAAAGAATGATCACAGATTCATTTGTGCTTTGTAATGTTAGTGGGCCTGTAAAGATGTGTCTCATATTGGTCTCATTGTGGCACGGTGAGAGCCTGTGGCGCTCTTCTTCATCAGACGCCACCGGGCAGTTGTATGGCTGTTTGAATGGTGGACATGTGCTTGATGTTATGGGACACCAGAAGGGCCCCTTCCTCCAGATTCTTTCCTCCGAAGATAAGCTGCAAATTGTCATCTTGAAGCAGAAGTAAGTCGTCAAAACATTATAAAATGTTGAGTGTCTTAAGTAGGTCAAGTTATATCTCTATAAACCAGCTATGTGGAGATAAAAACAAATTGTAATGAAATAAATAAATCACTCACATACACACACACACACACACACACACACACACACACACACACACACACACACTGGCCCAACTTCTTACATCTGTCGGGAAAAATGGTAACAGTAAGTAGCTGAGTTGTCACTCTCAGGTAAAGCTTTGACATCCAGCGATTCTGCAGAATCCTAAAGTGAACTGCTTTCTTGCAGTGGTACTGAGTCAACGATGGTGCGCTTCATCACTGTCTAACATCAGCGACATTTATTCTTCTTAATATCAAAAAATATTAAATATGCAACTTGGACTAATAAAAATCTCATTAAGGAAGATAAGGAACGGCCAATATACATACCAGTCATGAATGTTTTCTTAATTATCTGTTTTAATTGCAGCACAGTGGTCTTCTTCATCTGCTCTTCGTTGTCGCACAGATCGATGATCTTTTCCTCTCCTGTGGGTGAATGTACTCTCAGCTGGAATACCATCTTGCAGCTCCGTCGTGGTGCAGTGAGGACTCTGTGGATTGCTCTTCTTGGCGCCTGCTTGTTCAGATACAGACTGAAAGCTCAGGGTGCAGATGCAGTATCGGCAACTGCGCCTCAGGTAGCGCCCTTACGAACCACGTGACTTCGGGGAAACAACCGCCGTGAAGAAGAGAAAACCTGCACAGCTCCTCCGCATCTTTAGGGAGTTGATTTAGTAAAGATGGCCAGCAGCTCCGAGAAGCGTTACAACCCGCAGGACCGCACGCTGACATTTGTAGACGGAGAAGATGAGTTAGACTGTAAGTAACTACATTTTAAAATGATCGCAGGTCAATGCCTACACAGCATAATAAACAAAAATGATCTGCACAAGAGCGTCCACTATCTATAACCTGTAGACTACAGCTTAGTTCTATTTTCACTGAATTTGAATTCACCAGGTTAATTATAGCTGAAAGCCCATAACACTGCTTCTGCTTTGTTTGTGTCTCATAGTTTTGTGTAAAGACTTTAAGTCCCTCAGAGCAAAGATGTCCTGCGGTCATGCTGTTACTCCGATGTCTCTGACTGATCATTGTCGCAGGTTGTTGGATGACGAGGTATGATGTTCAGATGTTTGCACCTTCATGACAGTTAGTGACTAGAAGGATACACAGGCCTAGCGGCAGCTTAGTTAGTATGTAGTAACTTTCTAGTGAAAAATATATTTTTTATAGCCAAGAAAGAAAGAAAGAAAGAAAGAAAGAAAGAAAAAGAGAGAAAGACAACGCAGAGTTATCTATCAGCAAAGAGAAAATCATTTCCTGTAGCAGTGAGAGTTACAGCTGAATCAGAAAATGTATTCTAAGGAAAGGAATGTTAATTGCTGTGAATCGTGCGAGCAGTAACACGTTGACAGGTGAACGTCTTTCTGTGTTGCATTCTGTATGTATTTTCAGAAACAGTGCAGGTTTGTGTGTGGACTACCTAAGTGTGATGCTGAGTGGTCCTTTGAGGAAGTTCGTAAAATGGCGCTTCTGACTCCTGAAGAAGTGAAAGAATTTGAAGACAAAAGGTTCCGTAATGCTGCCAAACAGCACTTGGGTATCAGAGAAGTAAGTATCTACATTACATTATTGAAAAAATACAAAAATAGAAATACATTTGAGGATACAAATACAAGTGCGAATTCAAAATTTCATCTCAAACTCATTTAGCCGCGTGACTTCCCTTCACAGTGTCCTGGCTGCAAGTCTCGTGTGATGAGAACTGACCTCAGTGATCTCAGTGTCAGATGCACGGTGTGCACAGCTAGAAAAAAAACCCTTTATAAGTTCTGCTGGCAGTGTTTGAGGGAATGGAAAAGTCCGGCTCTACGTACAGACTCCTGTGACAATGAAGGCTGCCAGAGCTCATTGGAAACATTAAAGACCTGTGGAGATGTCGTCTTCAACAGTGTGATGGATGTCAGAGGAGATCCCTTAAAATGTCCCTCCATCCGAGCCTGTCCCACCTGTGGTATGCTGGTAGTACATGATGGAGCGAAATGTAAAAACATTGGCTGTACGCAGTGTAAAGTGGAGTTTTGTTTTGTGTGTCTGAAGACAACTGAAGAGTGCCTGGAACTAAACAAAGAGTCATGGTTCAGAGTCTGTTCCACTGGTGTAGCACCAAGACAGACCTCCATACCTGTGAGGCAGATCAGATAATTGTGTTGATTCAATACTGTGATCTCAAGACACACAAACACACCTTTTTATGTTGTCTTTTATAATGCCAATCATCATTATTGTTATCACTCCAACAGATATTCAGCCCAATACCTGCTTTCAAAAACAGAGCAGATTTTTTTTTTGGTCTTTATTGGCACAATATCACAAAACATTTAGATTTAGATTTATTTCCTTTTTTCCATGATAGAAAGATTTACCTGCAAATCATCTTTGCTTCGTTTTTTTTTCTTCTTTTTTTCCCAATTCATTCTATTGAGATTTTCCTACAAAACACACATATAATGGTATCTAACAGTGTGGAAAAAAGATATTTACAACAGTATGTCAACAAATCCCCTGAACCCAGTCCAACCTACCCATCCATCCATTTCAGGTAAGAACCAGACTGGGAAAAACAACACACACACACACACACACACACAGAAAAAGACAGATAGAAAGAAGATGAGGAGAAAAAAAGGGGGGAGGGGATTCTGAAATTAAAGGGACCAACAAATTCCAAGAAGGCGTGCCAAGTGTCATGAAATCTAAAATTCTTCAAGTTTCAGGTTTTAAATAACTTCTTTAACCCAGCGATTATATTGCTTCAGCAACTTTAATGTCATCTCATTGTGACTGTGTATTTTGATCCCTGGTATGTCTTTTTCTCATTTCCTTGTTCAATCAGCTTTGTACTGATCATCTGTTTATTCTCCTGACAAAGCGTTGCTTAAAAAAAATGTGACTTCTACAAGAACTTTCTGCTTTTTAATAACATTACAAATAACATCTCATGCATTGTTTCCACCACCACTGCGCAGCATTTTATTTATGATTTCTTTGAGCTGCGGATAGGTTTCCAGAACATAAGCCAGGTTGAGAACTTCGAGGAAATCAGTGCTGGATTTCTGACCATTAACAAGAATCACATAATCAATCAGCTCAGTGACAGTATCTTCTGGTGTTGAGGGAGACTCTTTCTTAATATTCTGATATTGTCTGTCTGTGATGATCTGTTTGACATGTGCATGCTGCAGAAAAAAGGAATGGTCCACCATCAGACAGTTGATGAGTTCCGCTTTGTGTTCAGTAATCATTTTCCTAGCAGAGCTCTCTAAAAGACAGCAGGTTCTGAAGATGTTACTACTAGAATAAACACAAACTCAAAGTTCCTTGCAGACATTTTAAGTACAATTTCAAATGCATGGCTTTAACTTGTAACACAGTATTTATACACTGTCTTATTCACAGTTTAATAAATATTATAACCTTGAGTCTTGAATTGTAAACTAACAAACAACTCTTTATTTGAATCCAGTACAATATTTGATCTGCCAACAGTTTGTGTTGAGATTTTAAGGTTAAAACTCTTGTTGCTTTCATCTTCAAGTCGCAGGACACCTTGTTGTCTCCAATAAATGATTTTGTGTAGACAATCCCATTAAAGCTGCTTTCCTGTGGACAAATGTTGTACAAATTCCATATTAGATCAGCATGCTTACATCGCATTAAAATACTAAGCTAGGACTGTAGGTTGTATCATGGGAATCTTTACAGGCCGCAATGAAGTCCCTGTAGTGCTGTGGCACATTAAACACACCCTGATTATGTACATAATATATATATGGGGTCGTTGTCCTGCTGTAGAATACATTTGGGGCCAATCATATACCTTCCTGATGGTATTGCGTGATGGATAAGTATCTGCCTGTATTTCTTAGCATCAAGGACATCATTAATCCTGACTAAATCTCCAAGTCCATTTGCAGAAATGCAGCCCCAAACCTGCAAGGAACCTCCACCATGCTTCACTGTTGCCTGCAGAGTAGAGATGGGATTTATAGCTCTTTGAGGGGAGCCGGATTTTGGTGAGCCGTTCCTTTCAAAGAGCTGTTCAAAAAACTGGCTCATTTGACTGATTTTTACATTTATTAAGTTTTAAGAAGCCAGCCTGGTGGTAACTCATTTTATCTTGGAAATAATCACTGGGAGGTATGATGGGGTGAGATTTGTAACAAAATAATACAAAATTAGATATCCCACCAATATCTGAGTTTGAATTATTCTGAAATATGATTATAACCTCATTTGACATGTGTGGATTAGATTTTAAAGTCTGATCTGGATTCATTGTAAATATTCCACAAGGTTGCGCCATTATTTCACTCTGCTTTGACAGTGACATCACTATTTTGGAATTACCCTTTGTACAAATTGTTTGTATGTGTGTAAAGCTACCATGACTTGTTATTCATGCAATAACATGACCTTAACACTTACAAATAAACATTAAAAAACAAAGCACTACCTGATGTGGAGGCAGGGGAAGCACTAGCATTTTCAGTGTCAATGGAGACTTCATTGCCTTACTGTTTTCCACAAGAGAAAAGTGCATCAAAATGCTGCTCCGTTTCCTTCGGCTCATTTTGTCCCAACGATGACGTCACGACACACGACAGTGACTGTCCTCCTCCTAATAAAGACTGCTGCAGCTGCTCTGCTCCCCGAGGCAGGGGCAGTCACGTATTTCTGCTTTTCTTCTTCTTCTTTTTTTACGCAAAGGCAGGGTGCACAACTCAGATGGCATCATGCTATATTTGCATATCTAACAAGCACCATGCAGCTGGGGTGCGCTCCTCCCCATGTAACTTCTCTGTCCCACTCAGGGGAGGAGCAAAGGAAGAGCACACAGTGATATACAAAAAAATAAAAAAAATAAAATAAAAATGAACGGTTCCCAGCTGTGACTCGGTTCCCATCGTTCATGTTAACGATCCGTTCAATAGAATCGGTTCGTTCGTGAACGTCACAACACTACTGCAGAGACTTGTTATTGTATCGCTCTCCAGCCCTTCGGTGACAAAATGCCTTCTGCTACAGCCAAAAATGTCATATTTTGACTCATCAGTTCAGAGCACCTGCTGCCATTTTTCTGCACTCCAGTTCCTATGTTTTCGTAAATAGTTGAGTCAATTGGCCTTGTTTCCATGTCAGACTTATGGCTCTCTGGCTGCAACTCTTCCATGAAGACCACTTCTGGCCAGAATTCTCTGGACAGTAGATGGGTGTACCTGGTCCCACTGGTTTCTGCCAGTCCCTGAGTTGATGGCACTTCTGATTTTGAAGGGAAATAAGTGTTTTTCATCTGAAGTTTTCTTGGCCAACCACTGTGCCTGTGATCCTCAATGTCGCCCGCTTCTTTGTGCTTCTTCAAAAGTCGAAAAAGCTTGAACAGCTCATCTTGAAACAGCAGTCTGCTTTTAAATCTTTGTCTGGGAGAGACCTTGCTGATGCAGTATAACTACCTTATGTCTTGTTGCTGTGCTCAGTCCTACCATGGTGTCTGACCTTTGACATTAAACTGTCTTCCACAGCCTCACCTTGGTAGCAGAGTTTGGCTGTTCCTCACCGAGCTTTAAGCCTCCTACACAGCTGTTTCTGTTTCAGTTAACGACTGTGTTTCAACCTACATGTGAAATTGATGATCAATAGCACCTGTTTAGTTTAACTGGTTGATCATACACCCGACTATAATCCTACAAAACCCCTGACATAGTGTAGTCTACCAATAAGAATTGATGCTGCTTTGAAGGCAAAGGGTAGTGACACCAAATATTGATTTGATTTTGATTTTTCTTTTGTTCGCTCACTTTGCATTTTGTTAATTGATAAAAACAAACTATTATTATTTATATTTTGAAAGCATTCTTTGTTTGAAGCATTTTTTCACACCTGCCTTAAACTTTTGCACAGTATTGAAAATGTGTGTGTGTTTGTGTGTTTCTGTGTATGATGACGTGTGTATGATCTTGTGTAACAGTCCCCAGACCTGATGGGTGGGAGCTTGATCTTTTTTGCCTTTTTTCTTTCTCTCTTTGTTTTTTTCATTTCTTCAGTATTCAGGCATCTATTTGTGTTTTCTTGTGTTATGTTGGAGTTTGTACAGCCTTCATTTTCCTGTGCCTCTTCATTTTCACTTCTCTCACTGTTGTATGATCATTAATTGATGTGTCAGTCTCTACATTTTCTTCATCAGCCTCCTCTCCTCTAGCCTGAAGTCTCTCTTCCTTCCTGTTTTTCTCATCTTTCCCTCATCCACTGCATTATTTCCCATCTGTGCAGTTTTTTTCATCATCAGTTTTTCTTTCACAGAAATTTCTTTTGGGTTCTTTGTCTGCTTTCAGTTCTGCAGGACCAATATCTTCACCCTGTTCTTCTTCAACCTCATCTGTCAGATCTTCTGAAGTGGTCTCAACAGGCTTCTGACACTGTGCAAGTTAGAGGGGATGTGGGAAGTAATTTTGCCAGAGCGAAATGAACCAGTTCCTAAACCTCTGAAACATTGACTCTTCCCCCAGATATTGTGTACAGGCATTTTTTGACTTGGTTTCCTTCAACCCTTCAGACTTGTCCTTCGAGTTTTCTTCTGTGGTATCCTCTTCATTCTCACAGGACATCTGCAACTCTATTGCTTTAAATTGTAGAGAAAAATCATATTTAGCAATCATATGTTAATATGATACCTAAAATAATCCTTTATGTATTTTTGTAGTCCTACCTCTGTACGTGAGGAGATAGACAGTCCTGGAGCTGATGAAAAATCATTTTAAAGTTATTATTTGCACAGAAAAACAATAACGTGACAACATGTGGTCAAAACTTAAATCCCAAATTATTATTGGTAAAATCCCCCCAAAATTTTTTAAACATACCTGAAAGTCCTGCCCTCTGCAAACGGCTGGTGTTTAACCTGCACAGATCAACAAAAGCAAACCAATGTCAGTAAATGTCTTTTTAATGTTCATCTTTCTGTTGGTGTGTTTTAAATGTGTAACGTCTTAATGGAACAGATTAAGTTAAATCTTCCTCACCTTGCTGACATGATCATCATCACACTCATACCAGGTGTTGTCCTCAGACAGGACGGTGGCTGTGTAATGTCCACCTCTTAGACTGCCCATGTGATTCACCATCCCATACAGTTTGTATGTCTTGTTCTACAATGAACAACACAGTCAGGAACATGAAATCATCTTAGAAGCAATTAAGATGATTGAAATGAAAATCACAGATAAAAACGTTTTTTTCTTGCCTTCAGCTGTAATTCACATGGCACTTCCACAGAGCAGTCTGATTTGAAATGTGACCTGGTGTTGTATTCAAAGTCAAATCTCTTGAGGAGAAGAATCAAGATCTGAGGAGCTTTCACCATCTCACATCTCTGAATAACACAAGAAACATCATCACACACTATCGCCTTTAATACAGATTATTTTGATCTAATTCCATTATTAAAATTTACCTAAATATTGTTTGCGTTTCAAAACTCACACTTGTTGCTTCTGTTTTCTGTTTACAGTCGTTGCAGTACATCATGTTGCCACTAGAGTATGTTTTTGTTTGGAAAGTCCTCTCAAAGCTGCTCTCCTGTGGGACCACAAATGTTGTAATAAATGGCATATTAGCTCAGCATGCTCACATCTTATCTAAACACTAAACTACAACTAAGAACTCTGTCTGCTCACCACACTGTAGGTTGTATCAGGAGTATGTTTCAGTGACAGTGGAAGAGTCCAGAATGGATTTGTCTCTTCATTGATGATGTGGCCTTTGGAGCACTTTGTTGTGTCTTTCAGCTGTCCTCGGAAAACCTAGAGAGAAAATGTACAACACAGCGTTCTGATTTGTTCTCCTGTAAATAACATTGTAGATTTAATAAGTGCTCACCTCAGAGGCCTCTGGACTGATATGATGTAAAATCTCCTGAAGGCATTCAGCTGCATCACGTTGTTCATGAACTGCAGAAGGAAACATTAAACTGAATTTGATGTATTAATTTTCTTCTCAGCACCTTATGACTGTCCAACTTACCATTTTCAATCTTCAAAATCTTTGTGATGTTTTCTGTTCCACATGTTTTTCTCTTCAGGTCCAAAAAGATGTGTCTCAGCTCTTGATCTGGTTCTTGATCCAGCCTTTAGGAAGACAGCAGCTTCTCAGTGAACAGCAGGGCTGGACTGGGACAAAAAATCGGCCCTGGCATTTTTGACTTATACCAGCCCCTCATAATTAGTGGAGTACAACCGACTAGTAATTTATGTATGGAATGTATTTTACCATTATCCCAAACCAAACTCTAATTATTGTGGTGAGGTGTGCATATGTTTACTCACTTGACTGGAAAAAAAACGCTCACAAACCCTTTCAATGCTAGTTGTACCTCCTTAGGTACATTCTATTTAAAGCATAATGTATCATTAGCATCCTAAATTTCAGAAGTGTAGCGTCTATTGTTAACTCTACCAATTTTGTCTGCCCTGTGAAGTTCAAGTCTTTTATCCTTTTTATTGAAATCATCTCTAATATGCATTTTCTGAATTCTCAGAATAACTCTGTACACACGCAACCGTAAATCCGCCACCAAGTGATGCAATATACGTGTAATACATATGCCACAGCAATAGGTGGCGATGTAAGGTACAACAGGAAGGCTGTTTTAACCAATGAAAATAGTTTAAAACCGGAAAAGGGAAGTGTGGCCAATACCAAAACACAAACAACAATGGCGATTCGCAAGGGTGCGTCGTTTGTTTGCTAGCAAGAGGAGAAGTCTCCTTCGTTGCTCATTCAGGCACCGCCGTTGTTGCATCAGGTTGAGCAGCTGGAAATGGCAGCCGAACACAGCTGACAGCAAGCGAATAAACAACAACTATGTCACGTCCATATTAGCCAAGTTATCAAGTGAAGCTAGTTAACCTCTAACGTTAACCACCTTGTCGTGTCGTGCTCTGTGTTTACATTGCTGTGCGTGCAATATTTACAGAGGCACGCGCTCAGCTCTTACGTAAGCAATGGAAATATTCGCGGTTGTCATATCCACACGCAACCGCTGAAACCGAACTGGCCGAAAACCTCACCCTCGACCCCGGTTTCAGTGTCCCAAAAGCACGGTTGCATGTGGACTGAGCAGTAAAACCGGGAACATAACTTAACGGTTGCAAAATTAACCGGGCTAGTGTGGACAGCTCCTTATTCACTGTGGGCACACCTTTTACTAATAATACTTTTATATATTGTTTTTACACTTACTTTAGTAATGCTTAAGTTGCAAAGCTTTTTTGATCATTTAGCAGTTTTAAATCAGACTAAAATGGACACTTGCTGCTCCTCCAACACTTCTCAGCCTTGACCGTTTGCTATTTTATCAGAATAAGGTTCTGTGGCTGCCAGATTTCGGGAAGTATACAACACCAATTAATATTAATGGTCATTGCTCATCATTCTCATGTAGCCTAATTAGAGTTCTCAACGAGCATGAAAATTACAACCTGGCCTGGCCCGCGGATTTTTAAGACCGAATCCGACGCAACCCAACACACCAGCATGAATAGTCTGCCCCCCGGGCCACACGCAGCGGAGTCAAGTCTGCCCCTTGACTTACTTTTCACCACACATGAACCCAGCCCAAACCCGCGGGTCCGGTCAGGTTTGTCGGGCCGGTCCGACCCGTTGAGAATTCTACATGTAATAGAGCTAACATTCCCTCCATCACCTCACAGTCCCTGTATTAACGTTACTACCTGCTTACCGGCTGTACTACACTGTCCCTGCCAGTCAGCCTGCATCTCTGCTGCTCCTCTCCTGCCCGCTGCTGCTGGATCATCGCTATCACAGAGGACGTGGAGGCTACAGCAGCCCCTCCAGCCAACATGTCTGTGATCTTTGCACACTGCAGCATCTACAGTGAGATTCTTCTCTTAGCACGCAACCTCTCCGCACCCAATTTCTTTGTCTTTGGTTGCTCTATGTTGCCACTCCTCGCGCTCAACACTTTGAAACAGAAGTTACAGGTGGCAGCGCAGGGAGGGGTGGGGCCGCTGTCCACTGTCTATATTAAAGATGGCCCAATGGGCCGCCCCCTCTAAACTTTGCACTTAGAAAAAAAAGAAGAGGAGGGCGGAGAGATTTCATTGGATTAGCCCAATGTCCTTCAAGAAAATCAACCAATGGGCCGTCACGGTCGATAAAAATGATTTATAATGTACTTTTTGATTAAATGATGACAGCCCGGCCCAAAAACGTGCGTCGGCCCACCGGGCATTGCCCGGTACGCCAGATGGCCAGTCCATGCCTGGTGAACAGTGACTGTTTACTGCTTTGATGTGCTCAGCAACAGAGTTTTGCACTTTTGCAACACCCTTATACATTCAAATGAATCATCTTATCATACAGTGTTTCTTGTTTTTCATAAAGTTTTCTTAAATTGATCTCCTTGTAATTGTACAGATAAAAACAGCTGGTTCAAACCTGTTGTGGATCTCATGAACAGTGGTCATGAAGAGAACCTGCAGGACACTGTTAAGGTAACATGTGGCTCCCTGATTGTACAGGCCATGATGACGTCTCTGTGGTGGAGTCCCTTTAAAGACAAAAAACACAGTATCATTACACCATTAATACTCTAGTACTTTTTGTAAACTTAATTTAGCTCATCAGTGTATTTTTCCATGATGTTTCTAATTACAGTATCTCTCTATAAAAGCAAGGAATCTCTGTCTGTCTGTCTCTCTGTGTGCGTGTGTGTGTGTGTACTCCTCAAATATCTCTGCGGATCAGGATCAGACTGACCTGAGAGTTTCAACATGGCTGCTGCGTGGTTCAATGCTGTGCGACTTTGAGATTTGTTCAGACTGCAATGATACTGTCAATAAATTATTTCATAAATGTTTTACAAATTCGCGAGCATTGTTCACCACAGTCTCGTGCACACCAGAGCCAATCATTGCAGAGCCCACCTTAAGAAACAAGCAGATTTATACCTGCAGCAACGCAAGCTGGACCGGGAATTTGCTGGCGGTTCGGTCCCATTCTGTTCTGTGCATCTAAACTGACTGTTGTGGATTAATGAGACTAAACGAGTCTGGACCGAGTCTGTTCGGATCTGAGGAGACCTGGAGACGCGCGGACAACAAAGTGGAATTGGAATCTGTGGATGTTCGTGTGTAGCTAGCTGCTAGCCGCTAGCCAACCTACACGGCCCACCTTCCGAGTCGACGGACCGGACCCACCGGCACATCCAAAACCGGGCTTAGGGTAAATAATGTCCGCCACTCTTTTTCTCAAACATTGCCGTCACGTTTGCTTTTTGTCTGGTGCAGAAGAAACGGTAAAAACGGGCTTTTATCACAAAAGTGTCCAAGCAAGTTTGGTTGTTGAGGAACAGGAAGTTCTGGGAGGGACGTAGGCAGATGAATGACAGGCAACGACGGTCGGTGTAGAGACAGCGATATTGAGAGTTGAGAGATTTGTGACATTTAGAGTCAGTATTGTGTTTAATGAGTCAAAACAATGAGGAGACTGCTGAATGTGGAGCAGGCAGTGCAGCTCTTCATTTAGCTCAGGCATACCTGAGCATTGCCCGCATTTAAATGTAAATAGTTACATATAACTTCGTACATTTTTAAAATGTATGCACATATTTAGCAAACAACAATTTATATTTGCATTATAAGTAATAAAAATGTTTTTTTAAACATATTTGTGGTTTTCACAGTAAAGAAATCTAACTTTTTCCTACTCGGATTTTAGGTTTTTTTTGTGATTTTAGGTCCATTGTGTTAATATAGTATGTCAAAATAAAACAATAACTGTACAGTCACACATGTGAGGTTGTGCTGAAAATAATGACACCAAGTTAATAGTTTTTAGGGTGAAATATAATGGCAAAATCAAAAATAGTCAAAAACGGCCAATAATACCCTGGAATATCAGATTTCACAACAAACCTAAATATCCCTGATGTCCCACCTTCAAACACAGCCTCATTTGGCCATCCATGAAAAAGCTTCTTAACCTCCCACTTTTCTATAGGAACACATATTTCCTGCGGGCAATGCACTAGTATAAAATAAATCACACACAGAGTAAGGACTAGGAGAGTGACATGAAAAAGAAAGGGGAAAAAAGACAATCTACATTTCAGCCCCCAAACCCGATGGGAGTGGGCTTTTTTGGGGTTCTTTTTCTTCTTATTTTCTGTCTTTGTTTTTTTTTTTCCCCTTTTTCATTTATTTTTTCCCATTCTTCAATATTTACAGGTTTCTTTTTAGTGTTGTTGGAGTTTGTACTGTCTGCATTTTCCTGTGCCTCTTTACCTGCACTGCTTTTCACTTCATTCACTGTTATAATAGATATTTGAGTGTTGTTTGTAAACTGTACATAGCTCATCAATGGACCTTTGCATAAGTGCCTGAATGTATAACATCAATGACAAAGACACATTAAAGTAGTGGTTTTTGTATGCTGTGTAGTGTCTGTGTGTTTCTTACACATCCTGAGCTCTGAGACAATAGTGAATAGTGAGAAGACAGGATGGGACAGGACCAGATGCTCCCCTGTAGACAACTGTGGGCATGCAACAGTGCAAGGGTCCCAATGACCAGAAGCCTTGATCAGCTCTGAGGTGGGCATCAGAGGTAAGTTAGAGGAGGGGGCCCACACCAGAGGTTCAGAGCTCACTCAACTATACGTCGTCATCTACGTTCAGAGAGACCATCCTGTCTCCTTCAGCTGACATCAGCAAAGTTAAGAAACACACACAAGAGTTACTTTATAGGGGGTGTGAGGCAGACCCATCCTTCTTTTCTCCCATTGGATAGATGAACCTTTGATCCACCAAAGTGACCAATTAGGAGAAACAGCGAGTATGGAAAATAGACTCTGGAAAGGCCCCCATACCAGAGAAAGGGTGGTGGAAATTGGTAGATATCCTAAGATCGAAGGCTCGATAGGATTGCTGATTGGGCAGAGGGCGAAGCAATTTGGCATTGCTTTTGCCAGGGATTTGAGAACACCAGAAAGCAGCCACTCCCTCTTCGGAGGCTGGCCAGCCTGGCCTCCACAGAATTCTTTTATCAACATACTACACGCCGATAACTTTGATGAAGGCAGCCCAGAAAATAAAGCTGCCAAAGACATACACTGATTCTCTTCTTTTTACCTCTTTGTTCCTCCTTGTCTGTCTTTGTCTCTTCATCCAGATGTTGTTCACAGGAGTCTTTCAGCTGTTCTTCAACATTAACAGAAGCATCTTCTACTCTAGTTGTATTTAACTCCAAAGACTTCCTTTGTTCTCCTGTGTTGCTGATTACATTTTCCTGTGCCTCCTCATCTTCACTACTTTTCACTTCACTCACTGTTGTGTGATTATTAACTAATGTGTCAGTCACTACATTTACTTCATCACCCTCCTCTCCTCTAGCCTGAAGTCTCTCTTCCTTCCTATCTTCTCTCATCCGTCCCTCATCCTCTGCACTATGTCCTATCTGTGTAGTTTCTCCATTGTCCATTTTTTTGTTTGGTTCTTTATCTCCTTTCAGTTCTGCAGGACCAGTAACTTCACCCTGTTCTTCTTCCAGTTCGTTTGTCGGATCATCTGAAGTGGTCTCAACAGACTTCTGACACTCTGTGGCTTGAAGGGGAAGAAAAACATTAGAAATAGATACTTGAGTGTTCTTTGTACATTGTCTATGGCTCATCAATGCATAGCTGCAAAAAGTGCCTGTATGTATAACATCAATTACAAAGAGTCAATAAAAGTAGTTGTTTTGTATGCTGCCATAGACACACACTGATTCTCTTGATATAGATTACAGACAGTAGGACACATGTTCTTCTTTTTACCTCTTTGTTCCTCCTTGTCTGTCTTTGTCTCTTCATCCAGATGTTGTTCACAGGAGTCTTTTGGCTGTTCTTCAACATTGACAGAAGCATCTTCTACTCTAGTTGTATTTAACTCCTCAGACTTCCTTTGTTCTCCTGTGTTGCTGATTACATTTTCCTGTGCCTCCTCATCTTCACTACTTTTCACTTCACTCACTGTTGTGTGATTATTAACTAATGTGTCAGTCACTACATTTACTTCATCACCCTCCTCTCCTCTAGCCTGAAGTCTCTCTTCCTTCCTATCTTCTCTCATCCGTCCCTCATCCTCTGCACTATGTCCCATCTGTGTAGTTTCTCCATTGTCCATTTTTTTGTTTGGTTCTTTATCTCCTTTCAGTTCTGCAGGACCAGTAACTTCACCCTGTTCTTCTTCCAGTTCGTTTGTCGGATCATCTGAAGTGGTCTCAACAGACTTCTGACACTCTGTGGCTTGAAGGGGAAGAAAAACATTAGAAATAGATACTTGAGTGTTCTTTGTACATTGTATATGGCTCATCAATGCATAGCTGCAAAAAGTGCCTGTATGTATAACATCAATTACAAAGAGTCAATAAAAGTAGTTGTTTTGTATGCTGCCATAGACACACACTGATTCTCTTGATATAGATTACAGACAGTAGGACACGTGTTCTTCTTTTTACCTCTTTGTTCCTCCTTGTCTGTCTTTGTCTCTTCATCCAGATGTTGTTCACAGGAGTCTTTCAGCTGTTCTTCAACATTGACAGAAGCATCTTCTACTCTAGTTGTATTTAACTCCTCAGACTTCCTTTGTTCTCCTGTGTTGCTGATTACATTTTCCTGTGCCTCCTCATCTTCACTACTTTTCACTTCACTCACTGTTGTGTGATTATTAACTAATGTGTCAGTCACTACATTTACTTCATCACCCTCCTCTCCTCTAGCCTGAAGTCTCTCTTCCTTCCTATCTTCTCTCATCCGTCCCTCATCCTCTGCACTATGTCCCATCTGTGTAGTTTCTCCATTGTCCATTTTTTTGTTTGGTTCTTTATCTCCTTTCAGTTCTGCAGGACCAGTAACTTCACCCTGTTCTTCTTCCAGTTCGTTTGTCGGATCATCTGAAGTGGTCTCAACGGACTTCTGACACTCTGTGGCTTGAAGGGGAAGAAAAACATTAGAAATAGATACTTGAGTGTTCTTTGTACATTGTATATGGCTCATCAATGCATAGCTGCAAAAAGTGCCTGTATGTATAACATCAATTACAAAGAGTCAATAAAAGTAGTTGTTTTGTATGCTGCCATAGACACACACTGATTCTCTTGATATAGATTACAGACAGTAGGACACATGTTCTTCTTTTTACCTCTTTGTTCCTCCTTGTCGGTCTTTGTCTCTTCATCCAGATGTTGTTCACAGGAGTCTTTTGGCTGTTCTTCAACATTGACAGAAGCATCTTCTACTCTAGTTGTATTTAACTCCTCAGACTTCCTTTGTTCTCCTGTGTTGCTGATTACATTTTCCTGTGCCTCCTCATCTTCACTACTTTTCACTTCACTCACTGTTGTGTGATTATTAACTAATGTGTCAGTCACTACATTTACTTCATCACCCTCCTCTCCTCTAGCCTGAAGTCTCTCTTCCTTCCTATCTTCTCTCATCCGTCCCTCATCCTCTGCACTATGTCCCATCTGTGTAGTTTCTCCATTGTCCATTTTTTTATTTGGTTCTTTATCTCCTTTCAGTTCTGCAGGACCAGTAACTTCACCCTGTTCTTCTTCCAGTTCGTTTGTCGGATCATCTGAAGTGGTCTCAACGGACTTCTGACACTCTGTGGCTTGAAGGGGAAGAAAAACATTAGAAATAGATACTTGAGTGTTCTTTGTACATTGTATATGGCTCATCAATGCATAGTTGCAAAACGTGCCTGAATGTATAACATCAATTACAAAGAGTCAATAAAAGTAGTTGTTTTGTATGCTGCCATAGACACACACTGATTCTCTTGATATAGATTACAGACAGTAGGACACGTGTTCTTCTTTTTACCTCTTTGTTCCTCCTTGTCGGTCTTTGTCTCTTCATCCAGATGTTGTTCACAGGAGTCTTTCAGCTGTTCTTCAACATTGACAGAAGCATCTTCTACTCTAGTTGTATTTAACTCCTCAGACTTCCTTTGTTCTCCTGTGTTGCTGATTACATTTTCCTGTGCCTCCTCATCTTCACTACTTTTCACTTCACTCACTGTTGTGTGATTATTAACTAATGTGTCAGTCACTACATTTACTTCATCACCCTCCTCTCCTCTAGCCTGAAGTCTCTCTTCCTTCCTATCTTCTCTCATCCGTCCCTCATCCTCTGCACTATGTCCCATCTGTGTAGTTTCTCCATTGTCCATTTTTTTATTTGGTTCTTTATCTCCTTTCAGTTCTGCAGGACCAGTAACTTCACCCTGTTCTTCTTCCAGTTCGTTTGTCGGATCATCTGAAGTGGTCTCAACGGACTTCTGACACTCTGTGGCTTGAAGGGGAAGAAAAACATTAGAAATAGATACTTGAGTGTTCTTTGTACACTGTATATGGCTCATCAATGCATAGTTGCAAAAAGTGCCTGAATGTATAACATCAATTACAAAGAGTCAATAAAAGTAGTTGTTTTGTATGCTGCCATAGACACACACTGATTCTCTTGATATAGATTACAGACAGTAGGACACGTGTTCTTCTTTTTACCTCTTTGTTCCTCCTTCTGTTTCTTTGTGTCTTCATCCAGATGTTGTTCACTGGAGTCTTTCGGCTGTTCTTCAACATTAACAGATGCATCCTCTACTCTAGTTGCATTTAACTCCTCAGACTTCCTCTGTTCTCGTGTGTTGCTGATTACATTTTCCTGTGCCTCCTCATCTTCACTACTTTTCACATCACTCAATGTATGATTATCAATTAATGTGTCAGTCTCTACATTTTCTTCATCACCCTCCTCTCCTCTCACCTGAAGTCTCTCTTCCTTCCTATATTCTCTCATCTGTCCCTCATCCTCTGAACTATGCCCCATCTGTGTGGTTTCTTCATCATCAGTTCTTCTTTTGGGTTCTTCGTCTCCTTTCAGTTCTGCAAGACCAGTAACTTCACTCTGTTCTTCTTTAAACTCAGTCAGATCCTCTGAAGTGGTCTCAACAGGCTTCTGACACTCTGTGGCTTTGGAGGGGAAGAAAAACATGAAAAAGTCAAACATGTTATCATATACATCCATGTAACGTAACCTGGAAAAAGATACTTTAGTATTGTTCGTATACTAATGCACTTTTGCATAATGCATTTAAATGTATCAAATAAATCACATGGAGTCAATAAAAGTGGTCATTTTTGTATGCTGCCATACACTGATTCTCTCAATGTAAATTACAGACTGTAGGACACACTTTCTTCTTTTACCCTTTTACCTCTTTGTTCCTCATTCTCTGTCTTTGTCTCTTCACCCAGATGTCCTTTACAGGTGTTCCTTGAGTTGGTTTCCTTCAACTCCTCAGACTTGTCATCCGAGTTTCCTTCTGCATTATCCTCCTCTCCTTCAGTCTGATGGTTGAATACCTCAATGTCATTACTGAACTGTACCTCATCCTCTTCATTCTGACTCATCTCACGGGACATCTCCAACTTTGTAGCTTTCAATTGAAGGGAAAAAACACATTTAGTAATCATATTTTAATATTATACCTAAATCAATCCTACTTTTGTAGTCCTACCTCTGTGCGTGATAAGATAGACAGTCCTGGAGCAGATGAACAATAATTTTGAAGTTATAATTTGTATAGAAAAACAATAGGGACAACATGTGGTGAACACTTACAGATAAGTAACACAAATAAAATGTTTTAAACATACCTGAAAGTCCTGTCCTCTGCAAACAGCTGCTCTTTATCCTGCACGGTTAAACAAAAGCAAACCAATGTCAGTAAATGTCTTATTAATGTTGATCTTTGTGTTTTAAATGTGTAACATCTTAATGGAACAGGTCAAGTTAAATCTTCCTCACCTTGCTGACATGAGAATCATTACACTCATACCAGGTTGTCCTCAGACAGGACGGTGTCTGTGTAATGTCCACCTCTTATACTGCCCATGTGATTCACCATCCCATACAGTTTGTATGTCTTCTTCTACAATGAACAACACAGTCAGGAACAGGAAATCATTGTAAAAGCAATTAAGACCATTTAAATGAAATCACAGACAAAAATAACTTTTCCTTGCCTTCAACTGTAATTCACATGGCACTTCCACACAGCAGTCTGATTTGAAATGTGACCTGGTGTTGTAGTCAAAGTCAAATCTCTTGAGGAGAAGAATCAAGATCTGAGGAGCTTTCACCATCTCACATATCTGAATAACACAAGAACCAACATCAAACACTACATCCGTAACACAGAATATTTCAGGATACTTAAATTTTATATTAGCTCAGCATGTTCACATCACAAATAAACACTTACTTAGAACTGTGAACTTTGTCTGCTCACCACACTCTAGGTTGTATCAGGAGTATCTTTCAGTGACAGTGGAAGAATCAAGAATATATGTGTCTCTTTATTGATGATGTGATCTTTGGAGCACTTTGTTGTGTCTCTCAGCTGTCCTTGGAAAACCTGTGCATACAAATGTCACTTACAACACAGCATTCTCTTTATTTCACCTGTAAGATTTATAAGTTCTCACCTCAGAGGCCTCTGTGCTGATCTGATGTAAAATATGCTCCAGGAATTCAAATGTATCACAATGTTGATTAACTGTAAAGGAAAACATTAAATCAAATCCGATGTATTAATTTCATGCATTCAAGTATTTTCAATTCACTGTTGATAAAATACTTTCCTCTCATTTGCCCTTTGCTGTCTGAATGATTTCTTTTTTTTATTTATTATTGTCCATCTTACCATTTTTAATCTGAAATGTTGTTGTGATGTTTTTTGTTTCACATGTTCTTTTCTTCAGGTCTTCAAAGATTCAAAGAATCATGAGAATGATATAAATATTGCATTAACACAAACATCGTATCAGAATAGATACAATGTACATTTGTTTATCTTATGTGCTCAAATTTGGCTAACCTCACAACCCAGCTTCCAAACATCAGAGTGGAAACTCAGAGTTGATGCAGAAATACTTGAATTCAAAGGCAAATTTGCACTGATTTCATGAGAAATACTGGATGGCCCTTCTCCTGCTCATCCTCCTCCTCCTCTTTCTGTAATTATTCCTCTTTGTGTCTGTTCTCCATGTTGCTCTAACTTTTCTCCTGAGTCATCTTTTATGCACTGAATGGTGATTGAAATGTTTTGCAGATTGAGTCTGAACAGGTGAGAAGTTATTGAGAACAACATTGTTCTGTAACCAGGGTGTAGGCTTTCGAGGACAGTGTTTTTCAAGTAAGTTAAGTGGTGAGGTACATGAGGTTCAAGTTTTTCAGACATGTGTGCAAATGTAGCAGGTAGAAAGAGGCAGTTTGGTAAAATGTCCTTCGCGAGTAACCACACCTTACTTCCAGGTCTTAAATGACCAGCTGGAAAAAACATACATAAGCCGTGCCATGTCGATGTTCACCCTCTCATCTTAACTCGACTCAGAATAGGAAACACAGGACTCAAAAACACACTCAGTAAAATAGGGAAACATCCAACAGGTCTGTGTTCACAATGTACACAACCAGAAACAGTCCAACATGTATTGCTGGAGAGAAGTAAGTACAGGGATGAATGACAGAAGGTTATCCAAATGCTGACAGAAGAAAAGCTGGAATTGACTTTAAGGAATTTATTAGGGAGTACATCAAAAAAGGGTCTGAGTGTTTTAATGAAATACCTAAAGGACACAGGTATAGGATATAGGCTGGAATAATAGTTAGTTTTATTTATTTTTTATTTTTCTAAAGTTCATGTTCCACACTCCGGTTCAGTAGGTTGCGGTAAATGCACCTAAAAGCTGGTTGCCAACTGCCAATAAAAGCCAATAGAAGAAGAAGAAGAAGAAGAAGAAGAAGAAGAAGAAGAAGAAGAAGAAGAAGAAGTTCACCCTCTTTGCTCCTTGGTGCATGACCGTGTTGGTGTGCGCTGTCAAGGTCCAGCTCTGTGCTGGTGCCAAACTGTGCGGGCACTGCGCAACAGTGTATGGAGGTAAAATGCGTAATGTGTTTTTGTCACTGAGGGATAGTAACTTCTCCCCAAGTTACTGTATTTTTGAAGTGTTTCCAGTCAAATAGGCGGTGCACAGCCGATTGTGACTGGAACGCCCTTAATGTGACTGTTTGTCTCAACAGGAGTAGAGACCTGTTGACAGGGCCTGAAGGAGGGGCCTGCACTGAGTTGAATATTGGGACCACCTGGGGTGGTTGGTTAACGGAGGGGCGAGCCTCTACAGGTTATATAGGAAGGCCTCAATTCAGAAGAGCTCTTTTTGGCCAGCTAACCTCGGTGGCGGCTTTTGGAAAAGGAGGATTATTACGCCTCCCTTTTAGAAGGACAAGGCGGCACATCGCCGCCCTTACCTTGGAACAAATGTGCCGCCTTTTCTGTCTAAAAGGGGCTACTGTCTGCGGCCTCCTCAGCACACTTTTTTATTTATAGATGGCTGTAACAAATTGTCTCCTTTAATGTTACTATATGTTTGCAGCTCTACAATAAACTGACCTTGGTGGGAAACATCCTTGTCTCGGTCCATCATTTAGTCATCTGTATCTATTTAAACTTCATAGCATAACTTGTTTTTAAATGGTATGTATTTAAGTCATCTTTTGCTCTTAACTCTTCCTTTGGAACCTGTTTGCACCCTCTGTTATGCTTTTGTCGTCTCATGAGGTCTTTCTCTGGCATCAGCAATAATAATTTCTCTCATCTCATTATTGTCTCACATCTGTGTGATGCTGAAATCCATAGTGCTTTTACTCACATACACGTTTTCTTGTGCCTTTACATTTTCTGCTTATCATTTCACATCATCAAAGCGAACTGTCTGACTATCCCAACAATTCACTATTAATGGCTCTAAAAACGCCCCCAACTACCTCCCACATAGCAAGCGGGTCCGGGCAAGATCTGGCATCAAGCCGGCACTTTTGGTCTATCTCTGAACTGGTAAATAGTATGTTAGCCAGATGTGGGCCAGGTCTGACAATTATGGCAATGTTTATGTAATGGTATGCCAAATGTGGGCCAATTGTGGTTAGGTGTATGTGGCCCAGATCTGTAACAGACAGGTTTGGGCCAGATCTGGCATCAAGCCGGCACTTTTGGCCTATTTCTGACCTGGTAAATAGTATGTTAGCCAGATGTGGGCCAGGTCTGGCAATGATGGCACCGTTTATGTAGTGGCATGCCAAATGTGGGCTATTTGTGGTTGCAGATAAAGGGCCAGAACTTAGTTCAGTGTTGAGAAACGTTAGAAGCGGTTGAAGAAAAGGAAGCTTAATCTTGCGGACCATGAACTTGACGTAATTGATCAAACTGACAGATGATGAATTATTTCATAAATGCTTTTCAAATTCCACCGAGCATTGTCCACCGGAGCCACCACAGTCACATGCACACCAGAGCCAATCACTGCACACCGTAGCCACGTGCACACCAGAGCCAATCACTGCAGAGCTCTAGCCTATGACATACCTTAAGAAACAAGTGGATTTATACCTGCAGCGATGTGAGCTAGACCGGGATTTTGCCGGCGGTTTGGTGCCGTGCTGTTCTGTGCATCTAAACTGACTGTTGTGGATTAATGAGACTAAAAGAGTATGGACTGAGTCTGTTCGGGTCTGAGGAGATCCGGGGACAACAAAGTGGAATCGGAATCTGTGGATGTTCCTGTGTAGCTAGCTGCTAGCCGCTAGCCCACACGGCCTAACTCCAGAATCGACGGACCGAACGAACCAGCACGTCCAAAACCGGACTAGGGGTAAATAATGTCCGCCATGCTTTTTCGCCAACATTGCTCCCACATTTGCTTTGTGTCTGGTGCAGGAAGAAACGGTAAAAACAGGTTTTTTTCACGAAAGTGTCCAAGCAGCAACACTGTAAAAATGATAACTAGTAATTGTTTATCTCATTAGAGTGAGAGAGAGAGATCTGCCAACCAATCACAAGTGAGTTGTAGTGTAACGCCCCTTGTGGACTGTAGCGCAAAGACTCTTGGGTATTCTGTTGTTGTTGCTGTAATTATGGTTTGTGAATGTGTTGTGAAGAAGATGATGTGCAAGACAGTTGCAGATTAATTCACATCCTTTGTTCTGTGGTTAAATTGTGTGAAGTTAACAAAGATGATAAAATGTTGGCACCATGAGTGAAGGGGTGTTTGCCGAGAGAGACTGCCCATCTGTTAAACTTTGAAAGTAAGCCACAATAATTGAGAAATATTAAGCTAGAGCTTGCCAAACTATGTCATGTCTGTTTCTTCTTGCTGGACAGTTAAATCATGCTGATTACAGTGGTTTGTTCCACTGTGAATTCTACATACATGTGTCGTGGTTGTTTTTATATATATATATACAATCTGTGTTTGGTGCAGGTAGAAATATATGGCATTCAAGTAAGAATTTCTTTTTTAATCTCACAGGATTCTCCTAATTAGGTGAACAAGAAGATCCAAGTGGGAACTCTTAGTTAAGTGAACAACAGCAGGCAAAAGTTGAGAAAACTCAAAAATCTCTTGCATCATGTTGCCTTGATATTTTACGTTTTCTCAACTTTTTCTTTTTTACAGTGAAGTTTGGTTGTTGAGGAACGGGAAGTTGTGGGAGTGACGGAGGCGGATGAATGACAGGCAACGACGGTCGGTGTAGAGACAGCAATAAAAACAGCGATACTGAGAGTTGAGAGATTTGTGACATTTACCGTGTTTTGAGTGTATAGTTAGTGTGTTATGTAGTGTTTGGTGTAGTGTGTTTAGTGTGTAGTGGAGTCGGCTTTTTGTTTAATGAGTCAGAACAACGAGGAGAAGCTGAATGTGGAGCAGGCAGTGCAGCTCTTCATTAAGCTTGAGGGAGCTCAGGCAGACCTGAGCACTGCCTGCATTTAAATGTAAATAGTTACATATAACTTTGTAAATTCTTAAAATGTATGCACATATTCAGCAAACAACAAAAAATAAAAAATATTTGTTAAAAATATTTGTGGTTTTCACAGTAAAAAATTCTAACTTTTTCTACTGGGATTTTATGTTTTTTAGGTCCATTGTGTTACAGTTTTTATTGATTGCTTTGATGCAGCAGTCAACCTCAAACTCCACATTTTCAAAACAGTTAACACACAGGCCGAAACAGTGGCACTCATGGTCAAAATGACTCATTTTGTTTGCAAAAGGCTCTAACCGTGCCAAAACATTTAAAATATGCAACAAAAGCTCATTTTGCCTTCAAACAACACAACTTGCAAACAAGTGTATGAGCTCTTCCAATCAACCATTACACAGTGAACAACAAAATACAAAATACATTACTCAGTGCGAATCGGTGCACCATTGCTTGTCATTGTGGCCTATTACTCTACGTTGCTTTCATGCCAGTGCCATTTGTTGTCAAATTTGCCTTCCTGCAAAGACTTGAATCCAGAATCACAAATTCTTTGATGCATTTTTTGATTCCATTGATTCTTTTTTTCGAACTGTGGCTGAAACCTGAAATACTGTAAATATTGCACAAAATACATGGAAACCAAAATAAAATCTTTTAGAGTATAAGAAAATAAGAAAGCTGGTAGTCTCATAGTCCACAAAACATTTCTGCAGCTTCACAGCAAGCATTTTCCTGAACAACTGACCTGTTTTAAAACATAGAAAATAAGTTAAAGATATAAAATATTACAGTAAAGTATAAAAATCTATTACTGTAGAGTATAAGAAATAGCCACTATTGATACTCAGTCTCTTCTGTCTTGACGATGGGGCCACATGGCCTCATCCACATCACATTCATTATGCTCTCTTGCAATGAACCAAGGGAAAAATCTTCTTGCATGCCATCAAACCTTGACATTCCTCTGCACCTATTTCTCACTCTCATCTGCCTTAGACCTCTTCAATCCATGTTGGCAAAGAACAACACAGCAGCTGCACTTTTTAAGGCCTGCAGACTGATCACTCATTGAAGATTTGTGTTTAGGAGTGTCAAACAGGTGCTTTAGTGATTTCCTACTGATGTAGGTAGTTTCTAATAGTTAGGAACAAATGGTTTCTGTTTGGTTACCATCAGGGCTGGACTGGGACAAAAAATCGGCCCTGGCATTTTTGGCTTATACCAGCCCCTCATAATTAGTGGAGTACAACCGACTAGTAATTTATGTAGGCTATGTGTTCCCCGCAGGAATGTATTTTACCATTATCCCAAACCAAACTCTAATTATTGTGGTGAGGTGTGCATATGTTTACTCACTTGCCTGGAAAAAAAAACGCTCACAAACCCTTTCAATGCTAGTTGTACCTCCTTAGGTACATTCTATTTAAAGTATAATGTATCATCAGCATTATAAATCTCAGAAGTGTAGCGTCTATTGTTAACTCTACCACTTTTGTCTGCTCTGTGAAGTTCAAGTCTTTTATCCTTTTATTGAAATCATCTCTAATATGTATTTTCTGAATTTCCCTGATATAGCAGCTCAAACCTTATTCTTCTGGTTAAAAAGTGCTCCCTCCTTTAAAGAGCTATAACATGCATGCATCAGGCTAAAGACAGGGCTGCTTTATGAACTCATGCCAAGCAACTATGTCTTAAAAGCATTTTACACTGTCTTACTCTTATTCACTGGGCACACCATTTACTAATAATACTTTTATATATTGTTTTTACACTTACTTTAGTAATGCTTAAGTTGCAAAGCTTTTTTGATCATTTAGCAGTTTTAAATCAGACTAAAATGGACACTTGCTGCTCCTCCAACACTTCTCAGCCTTGACCGTTTGCTATTTTATCAGAATAAGGTGCCGTGGCTGCCAGATTTTGGGAAGTATACGACATCAATTAATATTGATCGTCATTGCTCATCATTCTCATGTAGCCTAATTAGAGTTCTCAACGAGCATGAAAATTACAACCCGGCCCGGCCCGGCCCGCGGATTTTTAAGACCGAATCCGACGCAACCCGACACACCAGCAGCATGAATAGTCTGCCCCCCGGGCCGCACGCAGCGGAGTCAGGTCTGCCCCTAGACTTACTTTTACTTTCTACATGTAATAGAGCTAACATTCCCTCCATCACCTCACAGTCCCTGTATTAACGTTACTACCTGCTTACCGGCTGTACTACACTGTCCCTGCCAGTCAGCCTGCATCTCTGCTGCTCCTCTCCTGCCCGCTGCTGCTGGATCATCGCTATCACAGAGGACGTGGAGGCTACAGCAGCCCCTCCAGCCAACATGTCTGTGATCTTTGCACACTGCAGCATCTACAGTGAGATTCTTCTCTTAGCACGCAACCTCTCCGCACCCAATTTCTTTGTCTTTGGTTGCTCTATGTTGCCACTCCTCGCGCTCAACACTTTGAAACAGAAGTTACAGGTGACAGCGCAGGGAGGGGTGGGGCCGCTGTCGTACTATATCCTGATTGGCTCTGTTCACTGTCTATATTAAAGATGGCCCAATGGGCCGCCCCCTCTAAACTTTGCACTTAGAAAAAAAAGAAGAGACGGGCTGACAGATTTCATTGGATTAGCCCAATGTCCTTCAAGAAAATCAACCAATGGGCCGTCGCGGTCGATAAAAATGATTTATAATGTACTTTTTGATTAAATAATGACAGCCCGGCCCAAAAACGTGCGTCGGCCCACCGGGCATTGCCCAGTACGCCAGATGGCCAGTCCATGCCTGGTTACCATAGCTAAAACAATGGAGTTTGGACTGCTTGAATGACATCTGTGTTAACTGTTCTGCAAAAGGGTGGGGGAAATGTGTCAATTCAATGAGAAAGGGTTAACACATTTGCAAGAGGTGTCTTGTGCTCTGCTGAGACAGTGATGATGAAAACCGAGTGGATTCCAGTGTGTTTAAACAGGTCAAAGCAATCAATAAAAACTGTAATACAGTATGTCAAAATAAAAAAATAACTGTACAGTCACACGTGAGGTTGTGCTGAAAATAATGACACCAAGTAAATAGTTTTTAATGTGAAATATAATGGCAAAATCAAAAATAGTCAAAAACGGCCAATTATACCCTGGAATATCAAATTTCACAACAAACCTAAATATCCCTGATGTCCCACCTTCAAACACAGCCTCATTTGACCATCCATGAAAAAGCTTCGTAATCTCCCACTTTTCTATAGGAACACATATTTCCTACGGGCACTGCACTAGTATAAAATAAATCACACACACAGCACTGCACTAGTTCTAATAATTACAGGAGACAGTATAATCCTGTAACACAGCTCACTGAAAGAAACAGCTCTAAATAAAACGTTACCCTAATAACAATCAGACTAAGACGACTGCGTGCATGGTACGCACGGTGTTAATGATGGGTACTCGTACGCACAGTCTCGCGCTCTGCGGACTTTTACTAATTCCGTAACTTGCGTGGAAAGTGCAAAAGTACCTTTTTCGTGTGTACGAGTGGTTTATACATTTTAGCATCATGTAACCATGTGAAACAGAGAGTTCATAATTTAGCGTTTATTGAGCTGTAATTTCTTCATTATTAAAATATAAAAGCAATCGCGCGTCCGTAATTCAAAAAGTTCACTTCAGATACGGAAAAAAAAGGAAATAAATCGGCCACGCAGCTGTACAGGAAGCAAATAGCAGAAAAACATGAACAATTGAAACATATTTGCCAGCATATTTAAGGCAGTTTGGTAATGTAAGCCTAAACGAAAGACAGAAAGGTAACACTCACCGGTGCGATCATATAATAAACCAGTGTAGAGGATGTTATGAAACACAAGTGGAGACTCAGAATCTGGAGATGACGCAGCTTCGCTCACACCGGCAGTGTGTCTGCTCTGACCTGTTTACAGCTCACAGAAAATGAAGCTGAGAAAAGAGTCTCTGCTGAAGTTTAGTTGGACCCGAGGATAAATATATAAACACATGTAAAGTGTTCACACTAATCGTATCGTCCCAGCCTACAAATGAGCAAATTATTAAAATGATTTTGTGTTCATGTTTTCCGGCACTTTGATATTGTTACGTTATTTTAGCTGCAGAGCAGTTCCATCGTGCTGATGTGTGATAAAATAAAGATTCTTCTTCTTCTTCTCTGCATACAGACGGCTGTTATACATCTTTTAGACATAAGATTGCTCGCTGGGAGTTTCAGTTATGTGTTCTTGATGCGCCCATGTGATGTCCCCGTGTAAGCTCTCATGTTTCTACCACTTTTCAACACAATTGAAGCCCTGGACCGAAGATGAACTGCTGAAACTGTTTGTATGAAGAATCAGGGCTCATTTCTTGTTCGGAGGGAGAGCCCACATTATGCGATTATCAGAATAACATCTTAAAAGGCAGTCACTGTTGAATTTTCACTTCGCACATTGGCACAACGTTACACTCAAATGAAAACAGGCGCAGCTTGGTTTCGTATTTATTTTCATGCCGTTAAAGCGAATATCACACAATATCAAATTAACATGATGAGCTCCATTTTCCGAAATAAAACATAAACATCACACAATATCAAAGAATAATGTCTGATACAGAAACAGACAAACATTTTTAATCATTGTGTCATTTTCAAACTTGTACCCAGCTGGTTGTTAATCATATCGCAGCTATGAGGAAAATATTGTCTTCATTTAACACAGTTCTATGCGCGTATGTGAGACCCAAACCCAAAGAATGATCACAGATTCATTTGTGCTTTGTAATGTTAGTGGGCCTGTAAAGATGTGTCTCATATTGGTCTCATTGTGGCACGGTGAGAGCCTGTGGCGCTCTTCTTCATCAGACGCCACCGGGCAGTTGTATGGCTGTATGAATGGTGGACATGTGCTTGATGTTATGGGACACCAGAAGGGTCCCTTCCTCCAGATTCTTTCCTCCGAAGATAAGCTGCAAGTTGTCATCTTGAAGCAGAAGTAAGTCGTCAAAACATTACAAAATGTTGAGTTGTAATGAATTGTAATGAAATAAAAAATGCACTCTCACACACACACACACGCACGCACACACACACACACACCAATTAAAATCTCCTTAAGGAAGTTAAGTTAAGTTGATACCAGTCATGAATGTTTTCTTGATTAGGCTAACTGTTTTAATTGCAGCACAGTGGTCTTCTTCGTCTGCTCTTCGTTGTCGCACAGATCGATGATCTTTTCCTCTCCTGTGGGTGAATGTACTCTCAGCTGGAATACCATCTTGCAGCTCCGTCGTGGTGCAGTGAGGACTCTGTGGATTGCTCTTCTTGGCGCCTGCTTGTTCAGATACAGACTGAAAGCTCAGGGTGCAGATGCAGTATCGGCAACTGCGCCTCAGGTAGCGCCCTTACGAACCACGTGACTTCGGGGAAACAACCGCCGTGAAGAAGAGAAAACCTGCACAGCTCCTCCGCATCTTTAGGGAGTTCTTTTAGTAAAGATGGCCAGCAGCTCCGAGAAGCGTTACAACCCGCAGGACCGCACGCTGACATTTGTAGACGGAGAAGATGAGTTAGACTGTAAGTAACTACATTTTAAAATGATCGCAGGTCAATGCCTACACAGCATAATAAACAAAAATGGACTGCACAAGAGCGTCCACTATCTATAACCTGTAGACTACAGCTTAGTTCTATTTTCACTGAATTTGAATTCACCAGGTTAATTATAGCTGAAAGCCCATAACACTGCTTCTACTTTGTTTGTGTCTCACAGTTTTGTGTAAAGACTTCAAGTCCCTCAGAGCAGAGATGTCCTGCGGTCATGCTGTTACTCCGATGTCTCTGACTGATCATTGTCGCAGGTTGTTGGATGACGAGGTATGATGTTCAGATGTTTGCACCTTCATGACAGTTAGTGACTAGAAGGATACACAGGCCTAGCGGCAGCTTAGTTAGTATGTAGTAACTTTCAAGTGAAAATAGTTTTTAATAGCCAGAAAAGAAAGAAAGAAAGAAAGAAAGAAAGAAAGAAAGAAAGAGAAAGAGAGAAAGACAAAGCAGAGTTATCTATCAGCAAAGAGAAAATCATTTCCTGTAGCTGTGAGAGTTACAGCTGAACCAGAAAAATGTATTTCTTAGGAAAGGAATGTTAATTGCTGTGAATCCTGCTAGCGTTGACAGGTGAACATCTTTCTGTGTTGTATTCTGTATGTATTTTCAGAAACAGTGCAGGTTTATGTGCGCTAAGTGTGATGCTGAGTGGTCCTTTGAGGAAGTTCGTAAAATGGCGCTTCTGACTCCTGAAGAAGTGAAAGAATTTGAAGACAAAAGGTTCCGTAATGCTGCCAAACAGCACTTGGGTATCAGAGAAGTAAGTATCTACATTACATTAATGAAAAAATACAAAAATAGAAATACATTTGAGAAGTGGTGGTTCTAGACCAGTTTTAATAGTGGGGCCAGGTCGGGGCCGGCTTTTTTGTTTGGGGGCACATACAACCCGCAAAAAAAGATAAATCCCTCATTCAGACAAAGCAGTGTTTACAATTTCAGCAATTTTGATTGGGTAGTAAACTGCTGAGACACTTTATTTCTGCCTTTCCCTTCAAAACAAAATCATTGCAAGAAATCTGTCATTGTATTATTGATGCAGACTCCCTGTCAGGGGGTCCACAGGGGGGTCCAGACTTAGAGTTACGGGGGCACTGGCCCCTGTTGGCCCCCCCCCCCCCCTTGAATTCAAAACTCAAACTCATTTAGCCACATGACTTCTCTTCACAGTGTCCTGGCTGCAAGTCTCGTGTGATGAGAACTGACCTCAGTGATCTCAGTGTCAGATGCACGGTGTGCACAGCTAGAAAAAAAACCCTTTATAAGTTCTGCTGGCAGTGTTTGAGGGAATGGAAAAGTCCGGCTCTACGTACAGACTCCTGTGACAATGAAGGCTGCCAGAGCTCATTGGAAACATTAAAGACCTGTGGAGATGTCGTCTTCAAGGAGGTGAAGGGGGCCACAGGATGTCCCTCCATCCGAGCCTGTCCCACCTGTGGTATGCTGGTAGTACATAATGGAACTCGATGTAAAAACGTTGTCTGTTCACAGTGTAAAGTGTCGTTTTGTTTTGTGTGTCTAAAGACCACTACAGAGTGCCAGAAGATACAACCATACTCGTATTTCGATGTTTGTTCCTCTGGTGTAGCACCAAGACAGACCTCCATACCTGTGAGGCAGATCAGATAATTGTGTTGATTCAATACTGTGATCTCAAGAAACACAAACACACCTTTTGATGTTGTTATAATGCTAATCATCATTGTTGTTATTACTCACACATATATTTAGCCCAATACCAGCTTTTGTTTGGCTCTTTTTTGGTCTTTATTGACACAATATCACACAACATGAGATTTATTTCCCTTTTTCCACGATAGAAAAGATTTACCTGTTTTCATTAAGAATCATCTTCAGCTCCTTTATGTTATCTCATTGTGACAGTGTGTATTCTCCTGACAAAACAAAATGTATTTTCCTGTCGAATAAAAATGAATACACACATGCTCTTGGGTTTGAATACATTATTTCTACTTGAGCTGTTTTATTTGAACAGCTCATTGGTGATTCACTGGTGGAATAACTACAGACAAATGACTGTGGTAGAAGAAGTATTTAGATGATTTACAAATATAAAAGAAAATATCACACAATAAAGACAATTGGTTATAGTGAAAAGTCCATTCAAAGTATTGTTATTGGCCAAATTTACTTTAAATATCAAATTCTAATGAATTTTATTGGCATCAAAGTTAGCTTTAGTACATATAACTGAAGTAGAAAACATTCAGTATTATCATATTTTCATTTTAAATTTGATCATTAATTATTGCTGCATCACAGAAATGTAATAAATACTCACAAGTTGCGACGAGGAGGTCATATTAACGATTTATAAACCTGAATCTGAAAAGTAACCGTCGACTACAGCTGTCAGATAAATGTAGTGGAGTGAAAAGTAAAAATTAAATGTAGTGAAATATAAAAGTAGGCCGATGTAAAGTGGCCTAAAACCCTAAAAATGTTATAAATGTCCCACAACTTCCATTTAAGTTCTGACTGTCTTTAAACGTCACACCCTTGAACTCCTGGACAATGGCGCCACCTTCAGGTCATTGCTCTTTCTAGCAGTCCATTCAAGGTAAAACTCAGCATCAATAGTCACTTTTGACTGCTGAGTGAAAAATAGCTTCTACTTATCCTTTAATATAACATTCCCCCCTCTTACGTTAAATTGAATGCAGGATTTTTACCCCTTTTTTTAGGGCTGTATGATTCTAAAATTTATAGGAAGTGTAGAGGCCCTTGCTTTAAATAACTTTAGCACATCTGCGCCCACAGGACATCACTAGTTTCTCACACTGCTCTGGTTTGATCTTGGTTTATTCTTCCTGCAGTCTCTTCCACAGTTCGGTAACTGTAGTGGGTTTCTTAGTCATTACTTTGTCGCCAAGGATTTTCCAGAGATTCTCTATGGGGTTTAGATCTGGACTCTGGGCTGGCCATTTCAATGTTTCAATATTCTTAGCTTCAAGGAACTGCTTTACCCGTTTTGCAGTGTGACAGGGGGCATTGTCTTGCATGAAAATTGTGGGCTGATTGGGAGACAATTGCAGTGAAGGAGGTTCACATAAACATTTGCATTCACCCTGCCATGTAGCTTTACAAGAGGCCCAACTCCTGCTGCAGAAAACATCCGCCAAACCATGACACGTCCTCCTCCAAATTTGACTGACTTCTTTACACACTATAGGTTAGTCTTTCCCCAGTTTGACGCCGAACATAATGTTTCCCATCAGACCCAAATAAATTGAACTTACTCTCATCCACTGAAGTGCACTCTGAACCAGCTCTCCTCTGTCCACACAACATGCTCCTCAGCAAAGGCAAGTCTAGCCTTTTTATTCTTTCTGCTGATGAGAGGTTTGGTCACTGCTGAGTGGGCTTTCAGTCCAAATTGTCTTAAACGGTGAGACACTGTGTGCCGAGACAGATCCTTGCCCTGTTCAGCACTGAACTGGCGAGCAATTCCAGCTGCAGTGTTGAACCGATTCCCCATTGAGAGTCTTCGTATAATCCTGTCCTCTTGTGCACTTGTTTTACGTGGACAACCAGCCTTTTGGGGGGATTTAAATCTGTTTCATTGTAAAGTTTCAATATTCTTGAAATCACAGACTTGGAATGCCCAACCTCTCTTGCAATGGCTGAGAGGGTCATCCATTTGGCCTTCATCTGGACAACCTGCTGTCGCAGGGTTTCAGTCATCTTAGAGCGGCCTGCCATTTTGCAAAGTAACTAGGAGAGCTGCCAGGTAAATAGGGTGTGTCCAACAATAAAGGTGCCAGATTAACACCAATAACTGGGAGGTATCTGAAAGTGTTCTCTAATTTTGATCAGAGCTGTTCTGAAAATTTCTCAATAAAGGTTTTTATATGCTTGAGAATATGCTTAAATTCTGAAATATGCTCAAAAATCTGCCCTTATATTCATGTTAGCATAACTTCAAATATATACAAGCAGTGACTTTAAAATTTAGCAAATTATAGGTTGTTCTCTAATTTTGATCTCCACTATATATATATATATATATAAAAGAGTACTTCTTCTACAAACCCCAATTCCAATGAAGTTGGGACATCTTGTAAAATGTAAATAACAACAGAATACAATGATTTGCAAATCCTTTTCAACTTACATTCAATTGAATACACTACAGAGACAAGATTTTTAATGTTCAAACTGATAAACTTTGTTGTTTTTTTGCAAATATTCACTTATTTTGAATTTGATGCCTGCAACACATTCCAAAAGAGCCGGGACAGGGGTGTGTTTACCGCTATGTTACATCACCTTTCCTTTTAACACCACTCAGTAAGCGTTTGGGAACTGAGGACACTTAGGCTACGTTCACACCGCAGGTCTTAATGCACAATTCCGATTTATTGCTCAAATCCGATTTTTTTGTTTGGCTGTTCACATTACCTCTTTAAATTCGGCCTGTCTACGGATTGCTGTGTGAACAGCTCACGCTCCTGAAGTGACCCACATGCGCAGTTGATCATTGATGACATCACGCCACAGCGGTGTTTACGGAAGCGAACATGGCAACGGCAACCGGTAACGTGGGACTGTATGGCTTAATGCTAAAAAAAAGTGTGTGGCGGCAGCCAGCAAATTTGTGAGCAGGTGATATCACGAAGGAGGAAGAGGAGAAAGAAAATTCATATTTTAATGATGGCTCTATGCGGAGCAATAGCGGCAACATCCGTACAGAGGAGTATATGGATGCGGCGTCGGAGCCAGGAGTGGTGGGATCGGGATGTGGCTGGTTACACCGAGCAGGATCACTGCTGTCCTCCATGTTTGTTTGATTATGTTCGTGGCTCCCGCTCGCTCCCGCCTGTAGCACACTTTTTTTTCAATCAACTTTATTTGTCATTCATTTACAAAACAGTGCAGCGCGGGTCAAAATGACGTCAAAGTCGCATTAAATGCGACCTGGCTGTTCAGATTGCGGTCGCATTCAAAAAAATCCGATACGTATCAGATTCAGTACCACATTTAAATGTGGCCTGAATCTGATTAGAAAATGTCAGATTCAATGCGACTTGTGCTGTTCACACTGTCAAAAGCAAATCAGATATGGGTCACATATGAGCGAAAAAATCGGATTCAGGTCACTTGTAACTGCAGTGTGAATGTAGCCTAATTGTTGAAGTGTTGTAGGTGGAATTCTTTTCCATTCTTGCTTGATATACGACTTCAGTTGCTCAACAGTCCGGGGCCTCCGCTGTTGTATTTTGCGCTTCATAATGCTCCACACATTTCCAATGGAAGACAGGTCTGGACTGCAGGCAGGCCAGTCTAGTACCCGCACTCTTTTACTACCAAGCCACGCTGTTGGAGCATGTGCAGAATGTGGCTCGGCACTTCCCTGAAAAAGACGTAGCTTGGATGGCAGCGTTGCTTCAAAACCTGTATGTACCTTTCAGCATTGATGGTGCCTTCACAGATGTGCAAGTTAACAATGCCATGGGTACTAACACACCCCCATACCATCACAGATGTTGGCTTTTGAACTTTGCGCTGATAACAATCTGGATGGTCCTTTTCCTCTTTGGCCAGGAGGACACGACGTCCATGATTTCCAAAAACTATTTGAAATGTGGACTCGTCAGACCTCAGCACACATTTCCACTTTCAGTCCATCTCAGATGAGCTCGGGCCCAGAGAAGCTGGCACCATTTCTGGATGTTGTTTGATATATGGCTTTCTCGTTGCATTGTAGAGTTTTAACTTGCACTTGTAGATGTAGAGACAAACTGTGTTAACTGACAATGGTTTTCCGAAGGGTTCCTGAGCCCATGTGGTAATATCCTTGACAGAATGATGTTGGTTTTTGATAAATGGAAGACAATGGGATTCATCAAATTAATTAAGTATGACTCAAATCAAAAGGAGCATCCCACTTTTAAAAACGTAATTATTTAATGTTTTGTATTCTTGATTATATGATGAGGAATGTTGTTGATAACATTGGTTAAGAACACATACAGATTACATATTCAACTGACTGTCCTGTTCACCAACACCGTCAGCAGATGGAGCTCCAGGTTGCCGGTGAAACACATAATCTCATACACATAATCTCTCAAACTCCTGTTTGTACACTGTAAAAACTAACATATAGAATTTACCCAATAAATCTGAGGTAACAATTTGCATCTACTTTTTTTGGGTAGATTTAATTCCATATTTTGAGTATAAAATAACTGAAATAAAAAGCTATGGAATACTAAAATAAATTGGGTTATATTTATCTAACATTTCTGTATATATTTAACAACTTCTTACTCATTAAAATTGGGTAAAATTAACTCTTGATTGCTAAGTAGGTAATACCTGATAATTATTATTCGAAGTTAATCAATATCATTTAGTTACCATTACTTGTTCGGAGAAGGTAAGATTAACTCCCCCCCAAATAAAAAGGCTTTCAGATGGTGATCATAAATGTTTTTAATCCATGAAATATTGAATTTCTCAGTTTAATTACATAAACTAAAGTAACACAAACTTAGTAAGTTGGTCTATGTAGCAACTCCAGAAGTTTGATGGTCTGACTCTTTCAACTGCTGTTTCATGGCCTTTAATTTCCCATGTCACAACGTAAGAGCTGTACAGAGAAACAGCAAAACATTTCTTTTAAATAAATCAATTGTTACAAAAAACAAACAAACAAAATATTTACACACTTTAGCTAATGTCAGTCAAACCAACAACAAATACACAACCAATTTCATACCTTGTTCCCTCTCTGGAGACACTAAACAGTACGATAAAATCTTGCTTCTCCGTTCATCCGTCTTCTGCTGTTAACTGACGGAGCGCACCGTAAAGCTCGTGAACATGGCACAGTAACGTCCGGATTTGTCTTTTAAAATAAAATTTACATTTCAAAATAAAACGTCAAAAAATACATACAAATATAAAAAACTGATAAAATCAAAGGCAACACAAAGAATGCTAAATTAGAGTCCTTTACACTCCCACCAAATCATGAGTGATTAACAGAAAAGCACAATGTTCACTAAATTACGAATGATTTCTACATCTTCAGTGAAACCAACAGGTAAATATAGTTATATTAAACAGTATGCATAAACACATTTTTAAATGTATGAAATAGAACCAGGGACTATTAGTTTGGATTATGGAAGACCAAAAGAAAAGGTGCACTTTAAGAAGCTTCCAGTAGCAAAACCAGTTTTTGAACTGGCTGCTCTATTACAGTAACCTTGTTACAGCGTTCACCCTTACTACTAAGGTTACGATCACCAATACACAGTTTGAACTTCCTGACAAGTCCATCTTTACTAACAGTGACTTCTGTAACTCTACTTAACCTCCACTCATTTCTTGGCAAATCATCTCTCCTCTCTAAAACTATGTCATCAACCTTCAAGTTTCTCCTTGGATCATGCCAACGCTGTCTGACAGCTATGTTGGAAAGGTACTCTTTGCGCCACCGACTCCAGAACTGCTCTGCAAGGAACTGTACCTGACGCCACCTTTTTCGAGCATACATGTCCTCCTTTATGAACCTTCCAGGTGGTGGTAGGGTGGTTACAGACTTCATAGTGAGCAGGTGATTTGGGGTAAGTGGCTCAAGGCTCTTTGGGTCGTGTAGGTTATCAACAGTCAGTGGGCGGCTGTTTACAATTGCCATAGCTTCATAAAGGAAGGTTCTCAGAGAAGCATCATTTAGCCTGCCTGAGGAGAGTGAAAGGGTAACACTGAGAATACTTCTGACTGGTCGTATCTGCCTTTCCCATACTCCACCAACATGACTGGAATGTGCTGCATTCATAATGAAGTCACACTGCTTATCAGCAAGAAAAGCAGTGAGTCGGTCTGTGTCAAGTTCCTTCAGAGCTTCATTGAACGCATTCTTCGCTCCCACAAAGTTAGTTCCTTGATCAGATTTGATTTGCCGAACTGCACCACGTATGGCGAAACACCGTAAACCATTTATGAAGGAGTCTGAAGACAGGTCGTCAAGCATCTCGATGTGAATTGCCCGAGAGCAGAAGCAGGTGAAGATGAGACCATATCTTTTGTGCTCCTTCCTTCCTTGTTTAGTGAAAAATGGGCCAAAACAGTCCATTCCTGTATATGCAAATGGTGGTGAAGGCTCTATACGCTCTGGTGGAAGATCAGCCATTCTTTGTATCTCTGCAGACCTCCTCAGCTTCCTGCATGTCACACACTGCCAAATATAGGATGATACTACTCGGTTCATCCCTGAGATCCAGTAACCTTTTGACCGTATTTCATTGACTGTAAGTCCCTTGCCTTGGTGCTTGACTTTCTCATGACAGTGTGCAATTATCAGCCTGGTGATGTGGTGATCATTTGGAATTATTGCAGGATGCTTGAATGAACTAGGAAGAGAGTGACTCAGCCTTCCTCCCACCCTCAGCACACCATCATTGTCTATGAAGGCATCCAGTTTGTATAGCTGTTTGTGGGTTTGCAGTTTGATTCCTTTGCTCAGTGATTTCAAGTCATCTTTATAAGCATCACTTTGTAGAGCCTTAATGATGAAACACTCTGCTTTCTCTCGCTCTAGTACTGTGGAGATGCCATTTGACTTGTCATTGTTTATTCGCCGCTGAATGCGTGCAATGGCTCGAATTGCACTAGGCCAGGAAGAGAAGTTAGATAGCCGATCTGCAAGGCCTTTTTGCTCTGTGGTTCCTGTGTTCAGTGTTTGAGCCTTTCTGACTTCAGGGTCTCCAACTGAAAGCTCTGGGATCTTGTCTGATGGGGGCAAAATTTCCTTTTCCCACAAGAATTTTGGTCCTGTGAGCCAGTTAGACAAAAGAAGCTCGCTTGCAGTTAAGCCTCTTGATGAGTGATCTGCAGGGTTTTCAGCAGTTGAGATATATCTCCATTGTTTAGGAGTTGTGTGGAGATGGATCTTTTGAACTCTGTTGGCCACAAATGTGTGGAATCGTCGTGCCTGGTTGTTAATGTATCCTAGAACCACCATGGAGTCTGTCCAGAAAAACTCCTCAGCCTGTGCACATTCAAGCTTCTCCTTAAGCATCCCACTAACTGTAACTGAGACAACTGCTGCTGTAAATTCTAATCTGGGAATGGTTATGACCTTGGTGGGAGAGACACGTGATTTTCCCATAACTAATGCACAGTGAACATCTCCATTCTCATTTTTGAGCCTCACATATGAACATTGGCCATATCCACTTGTGCTGGCATCAGAAAAATGATGCAACTCTGTTTTGATAACTTTTCCAAATCCAGGTGGTGAATAACAGCGTTTTATGTTTACTTTCTCCAGGTTGACAAGATCATCCTTCCACTGCTCCCACCGTGGTCGAAGTTGATCAGGTAGAGCGTCATCCCAACCTGTGCCATTTCTGCACATTTCTTGAAGAACTCTTTTTCCAGTCAGCAGGAATGGCGCAACAAGTCCCAACGGATCATACAAGGATGCAACTGTAGATAGAACACCACGACGAGCGGCTGGCTGATCTTTGATGTTGATACTGAAACTGAAACTGTCAGTTTCAATATTCCATTGAATTCCTAGTGTTCTCTCTGGTGGCGAGTTGTTAAATGTGAGGTTTAGGTCTTTGACGTTAGTTGCGCGCTCTGATGATGGTACACTCTCCATGACAGCCTTGCTGTTTGATATGAATTTGTGCAGATGGAGGCCTCCTTTGGCACAAAGTTCACTTGCTTCCTGAGCAAGCTGAATGGCACTTTCTGCTTTGTCAACACTTCAACCCACCATCAACATAGACATTTCTCATTATGAACTGAGACCCCAATGGGTAATTGTGTTCGAGCTCCTTAGCCAGATGCTGCAGTCCATAATTAGCACATCCAGGAGAAGATGCAGCGCCAAACAGATGGACATTCATGTGGTACTCCTGTGGCTGGGCATTGAGGTCTCCATCTTTCCACCAGAGAAAGCGCAAGTAGTCTCGATCTCTCTCATGTACCTGAAACTGATGAAACATCTTCTCGATGTCGCATATCAGTGCAATGGGGTGTTGGCGGAAGCGTAATAGGACACCTGTCAAGTTGTTTGTTAAATCTGGCCCTGTGAGAAGATGATCATTCAGGCTGGTTCCCTTACATTTAGCAGAGCAGTCGAACACTACCCGGAGTTTTTCTGGTTTCCGTGGATGGAAGACGCCGTGATGAGGGATATACCATCTCTCTCCTTCAATTCCATCATCCTTAACTTCCTCTGCATCTCCCCTTTCAATGACTCCAGCCATGAAATCCATATACTGTTCTTTGTACCTTTCATCCTTTAACAGTTTTCTTTTGAGGTGGCTGAGTCGAACAACAGCAGAGTGTTTGTTGTCTGGCAGGTAAGGTCTTTCCTTGAAAGTGTAGTGGCAAATATATACTGGGTCATGATCATGCATATACATTTTATTTGAGAAATACACCTTCTAACAGTGAATATGAGCCTGATGTAAGACCAAGGTCAGATACTCCCTTTATAATAACAGAGCTGGAGTGAGTTAGCAACAGGTGACGCCGCAGCCCACCCAAGGCCAAGATAGAGGCCTGGGTGAGACACTTTGCAGCCATTAGGGAAGATATTAAATAATATTAAGATGATAGTCTCGCGTGATCATGACGAGGGGGGTGGTCCAAGAAGGGGTTGGTGACACTGACCCCAGGTATAAAAGGGGGTGATCCGGGGAGATTTCTCAGTTGTTCGGGGGTACCTAATGGATTTATAACTTCTCTTGGAATAAACACCTTTTTGACTGAAGACCTGCTGCCTCGCCTCTGATTTGGACTTAGTCTCTGGAGTAAATTTTTGGACTTAGTCTCTGGAGTGATTTTTGGACTTAGGTTCTGAGCAATTTCACCTCTGCTCTGAACTTAGGTTCTGAGTGGATTTCTCCTCTGAGTTGGATCTAAAATCTGGGCTGTTTTTCCTTTATTTTGGATTTTAACCTTCAAGTGGATTTACTGGGCCTGATTGTGGAATAATTTGACGGATAAGGATGGTAGTCTCCCACTACATATTTGGCGAGCCTAGCCGCGGAGGAGAGGCCCGGTACACAGCCTGCGGCGGAGGACCGGGAGGGACCGGACGGCAGATTTCGCCCCACACATTAAGGAATATATTTGAACTTTTTCCTTCATCTACCATACGCATTAAGGAATCTATTTGAACTTTTTCCTTCATCTACCATACACCATTAAGGAATATATTTAAACTTTTTCCTTCATCTACCATACACCAGTAAGGAATATATTTAAACTTTTTCCTTCATCTACCATACACCAGTAAGGAATATATTTATACTTTTTCTTCATTCATGAGTGATGCCGTCTACTCCTTCCCAGCCCACAAGTCTCAGGTATTGTCCTAAAAACCTCTCCAAAAGAACCTAAAACTGATAATTATGAAAAATAAAAAATTTTATTAGAGTAAATTGGATTAAATTATTACCATAATTGTGTTACTTCATTTTATTTATTATAAAAATAATACAATAATTTTAATTATTTTAATTATTAGTAAGTTCGGCTTTATAAAAGTAATGACCTAAATTGAGGTATTTAAGAGGCGTGGCAGCAGCCTTCAGGTCAAAAACGTGAGTATGTATGATTGATAATTATATATGTATGTTTCAGCCATATTATGTAAAAGTATGATTTAGTCAAGTCAGTCCATGTGCGCACGCGAATTATGTCTGATAATTAATGTTCATGCATAGTCTGCCCTAACCACCTTTTAATGATAAAACAAAGTATGTATGAAGAGAGATGGATAAATGTGAAAAATGTCTTTTTAACATGTTAATTTGCATGTGGATTTGTATGTGTTTGAGTCTTGGAAGTGGAATGGTGTGGTATATTGTAAAATATGTAACAGTACTGAGAATAATTGCACAAGAAAATTGCACTAAGCTGTTATCTGTTGAAACGAATAGCTCGAGCTGTGAAGAGTAAAGAAAAGGGACAGATCAGCTGAGGATAAAATGCGTGTTGATGTCGGAACAAATTGTTATCGTTGTCTAAGTGTCTTGTCAGTTGTTATTATTGTGTAGAAATCCGGAGAAGTCGTTATTAAGTTGTTATTGTGGTTTAAGATTTAGATGAGAGTTTGTAGCGGCCGTGAAGAGGGCCGGAAGAAACTAAGTCTTATCAGATGTCATTGTTGTTTAAAAAATCCGAAGAAGTCGGTGATAAAGTGTTATTGTGAGTAGATTAAGAGGCTGTAGCAGCCCGTGCAGAGGGTTGAGAGAGCTACAAGTCTAATCTGCTGTTATTGTTGTTTATTGTGTTGTGAGATTTGAACAAAGAGCTCATTCGACCCGGGGAAAGGGTCAAGAGAACTGGCGGTCTTACGAATAATCGTTGTGCCCTCTCAGGAACGATTTAGACGCGCGAGAAGTTCTGTTTGGCGGAGAAGCCAAAAATCGCTGTGCCCTCTCTGGAGCGATAAAGAGATAAAGAGATAATGCGGATCCAAGAACAGCGCCTATGAAAGAGGGCTGTTATAGTGAAACAGCTGTAGAGTAGAATAGAAGAAAATAACATAAGGCCTTTGTAAATATATGTACATAAAAGTGTAAAAAACTGAAATATGCATGGATATATGTCATAAAATAAAAGAGGAATAAGAGTATCGTGTAAATAATAAAAGAATAATTGAGGCAGAACAAGTTAAAGAAGTAAATAAAAGTAGTGAGACGTGGTAGAAAAAGAGTTTCTGTTTCTTGACAAAAATACGTAAGTAAACAGTTAAATTGTTTAAGAAAAATTAATAACCGGAGGACCAGAAACGGGAGCAGTCCAGTCCAAAGAGATAACGGCAGCAAGAAGGAAAAATAGAAGATAAAAGTTGCGCAGCGCCAGCTGTGCCAGTCAGCGTCTAACGGAATGGGCAAAATGCCCAGTAAGCGACCGACAGGACTGACACCCGTTCAACTAGTAATGTTAAAACACCCAATGCAAAACAGAAAAATCCAGGAATGCATGAAAAGGTGGCACAGAGTATCCTCTGGAGCCACTAAGTGGCCGTTAATAGGGACCTTTGACCTAAAATATTGTGACCGAATAGAGGCTGAATTACGGAGAAAAGACCTAAAGAATGATGATAATATGAGAAGTAGATGGGAGAATAGTTAAAAATTACGCTAGAATTGAGAGAAACAGAGGGCCAGAAGCAGGACACACAAACCAAAAATAGATCAGGGGAGACCTTGAAAACCAGCTGGGCTCTGTGCAGAGAACAATGAGACACTGTCAGGGCAGCTGCAATTTAGAAGATTTAAACCACAGCCAAAACTCTGAGCATTTAGCAGAAAACTTAGACTTAGAGTAGAGAGCAAGCATTAAATCAGTGCTGTGACAAATAAGTAATAAATAATAATAATATAGGTGGCGGCTGTAGCTCAGCAGATAGTGCAGGTCGGCTAGTGATCAGAAGGTCGCTTGTTCAAATCCCAGCTCCGGGCTGAGCCGAGCTGCATGTCGAAGTGGCGGCCTCTGCCATCAGTGAAGCCCTGCGATGAGCTGGCGACTCGTCCAGGGAGTACCCTGCCTTCGCCCAGAGAGATAACTGCGATTTGCTCCAGTAACAAAACCCCGCAACCCCATAAAAGGGATACAACGGTTACGGACAATAATAATGATGCTAATAATAATAATGATAATAATAATAATAATAATAATAATAATAGTTAATAAATAATAAAGAGAATAGCAAATAATTGAAGAATAGTAAATAATAAGAGAAGTTTAATGAAAACAACTGATAATTATAGACAAAATAGAATTATATAATATGATAATAAGTTAAGTGATGAGGATAAAGTGGTGGGTGATAACACAGATACAAGCATGAAAAATGAAAATAAAAAATGAAATAATTACTTATGATTATTTCGCCACTGAACAGTACATAGAAACTCAAGGTGTCAGAACGCATTTTTGGCTTGAACAAACATATTTTGATGAGGAAATTGGACATTAGCAAACTGAACAAGAAATTAGTCTAAAGTTGTGGCATTTGACTTAAGTTAGTAATACATACTTTTCCATTCAGTAATCAATATGATGATCAGGATGTGAGAGGAGTAGGAGAGACTCCCTTTTGGTATGTCAGAAAGTCATATGAGGGGCAATTATCTCTACATGAGGCGTTACAGGAAGGTAGAAAAGATGAAATTTACTGTCCTAATAAAACATCAGGGGGTCATCGCTCTGAGAAGGAGTAAGATATGAGTTGTCATAAAAGTATGTGACCTCCACTCTGTTGTAGTGAAGTCAGTTGCATTTAGCGGACTAGAGCGCTCCATGCAGCATGTATTAAAGAGATCTGATTCATCACACGGAGTCTAACATTCTTCGGAGAATTAGCAACTCTCCACCCCACAAAAGAGTTTTAGATAATCCTTATAGATGAGTAAGAAATTAAACAGGAGTGATTTGTGCAAATGTGATAATAGGCAACATAATAATATAATAGCATATAATAGAAAGAAAATATGATCCAATATGAGCTACTGTCATGATGATATGATACAGTACAGTATTATATGAGGCCCCACTACAATAAAATGGGCGTATGAGTGAAACTATATATATATGAAATAAGCATA